>NC_043001.1:18694241-18726741 GCF_006345805.1 Octopus sinensis
TCACACCGTCTCCGATGAAGGGATACAATAAATATCCTGGAAACAGCTGTAAGACCTTCTATCTATAAATGTTCTAATATCTACACAGCCTTGGTTTTTTATCTCATTACGCAAAAAATTCATTTATATATATATATACATACATACACACACACACATTTATATGTATTTCAATTAATATATACATACAACAGAAAACGAGTTGCATATCCACATTCATTGACTTACAGCTGTTTCTGCTGCAGGAAACTGTATATTAGCTCGGTCGAAACAAGATTAAGTTAATGATGAAAGCTATTAGGTACTCCCATATTTTTTATCTATTTATTAATTATTATTATGCCCTGTACTTACGCAACATATACGCATATATGTATATATATATATATAATATATATACATATATATACATATATATACTATATATAATATATATATATATATATATATATATATATATATAGTGAGGAGAGAGAGAGAGAGAGGAGGAGAGAGAGAGAGAGAGAGGAGAGAGAAACACATTTATATAGTTTTGTGTTTCTCACTGTATGTCCCCAGCGATCGCTTTCTCTATCACTCGTGAATTCACGGTCTCTGTATCATGCTGTCCAATAGGGCTTTTAATATAGATATACAATGGAGAAATTGTACAAAATGTATAAATGGATGATGACTGAAGCACCGGCACCGTTTCAATTACCCATTGTAGAATTACTGCAGGAACTTCGTAGTGGCGGTTGGGGTAACAGTATTAATAAAATTGGAGATGGAATGTGTTATAAACTTGATTGGGTGCAACACATGTATCGACCTGTTTTGGGTCTCTTCAGGTATATCAATAAAAGTGTCACTAGAGATTTCTTGTATATAAGTGTGAACATTTGTATATGCTCTGTGGATACGTTGTGTTCGTATGGCAGGTATAAAGTTTTTATTATATTCATGTATTTGTGGTTATATTATACTGATGATAGGAGAGTGTATTACTTCACTAACCTTGAAATCGTTCGATATATGAGTAAAGTTTAAAAAAAAAAAAACTTTTTGTTCATTCTTTCGGTTTCAGTGACCGTGTATATGTGATAAAGTAGTTAAGAGCCATTTGGAGCCTTCTTTCAGCCTGTGGCATTACCTCTCGTAATTGCCCTTTCAATAATTTTATAATTATGTTAATAAAATTATATACTTCGTATCAATTTTTACCTTAATTGGTCTTACACGCTGGCTACTTGATAAAATCTTATATAGATTTTATCCTCAATTTTAACTGATATATATATATATATATATATATATATATATATATATATATATATATATATATATATATATTATATATATTATATATATATATATATATCAGGCGAGATGATTGCATCGGACAAAATGCCTAATTGCTTAGCTGCATTTCGTCCCGTCTTGACATTCTGAGTTCAAGCTCCGTTGAAGTCGATTTCGCCTTTCATCCTTTCAAGGTCGATAAAAAAAGTACTAGTTGAGCACTAGGGTCGAGGTAATCGACTTGTACAAAATTCTGAAACCACTATATATATATATATATATATATAATATATATATATACAGAGAGAGAGAGAGAGAGAGAGGGAGAGAGAGAAGGGGAGAAAGAGAGAGAGAGAGAGGGAAAGACAGAAAGAGAAAATAAGTACAAGCTGAGCACTGGGGTCGATGTAATCAACTTAACCCCTTCCACGAAGTTGCTGGCCTTGTGCCGAAATTTGAAACCAATATGCATATATTCATATATCAACATATGTGTGTGTGTTCATAAGTCTGTATATATATCTGTATAATCAGTATATATATCTATATGTATTTATTTCCATTTGTATGTATGTATATATTTATACTGATAGGCAGATAGATACATATTTTCTTAGGTCAGTAAACTTCAATACAGCCTTTGATCACACGAGATCAAGTTCTTCACAGAAAAATCTTGTACATGGTCAATAATTGTCGTTTGAATTGAACAAGAAGTATGGGTCATGAAATACGCGCAAACGGAAATCGAATTGCGTGCATTCACTACATACATACATACATACATACATACATACATACATACATACATACATACATACATACATACATACATACATACATACATACATTATATATATATAATATATATGTGTGTGTGTGTGTGTGTGTGTATGTGTATGCACTTGCCTGTATGTGCATATATATATATATATATATATATATATATATATATATATATATATATATATAATAGAAGTTTTGGAGTTGATGTACAGGTATTATATATTAGAAAAAATAAGGTACTCGGAAACTGGATGGTTGTACATTTACAGATTTTTATTAATATTCACATGTTTTTATAAATCACATATATATATACCGCTTGCATCTACTCTAGTAGATTCTTCAAATCTGAAGATTATACTCGAGTAGATGCAAGCGGTAATATATGTGATTTATAAAACATGTGACATATTAATAAAAATCTGTAAATGTACAACCATCCAGATTTCCGAGTACCTTATTTTTTCTAACATATATATATATTATATATATATATATATATATATATAATATATATATATATAAACATTACCTTATATAATTAGGCTTCAGTAAAATAATTTACTTTATCACACACCGAACTGGTGTGTGGTAAAGTAAATTATTTTACTGAACCCTTATTATATAACGTAATGTTTTAAATATACCGTAAATGGTCTTTTTGCATACTGAACACTACTTGGTAAAATTAATTAATAATTAATTAATTTTACCCTTTTATTATTGATAATATATATATATATATATATATATATATATATATATATATATATATATATATATATAATATATATATACGGGGTGCGATGAGAAAATTCTCACCATTTTATATCTTTATTTCGCGCATGCGCATTGTTTGTTTTTGATTTTGTAGACTACACAGTATAGTAGGGTCAGTTGGGCACCGTCTGGGAGAAAAACAGCTCCATGACGCCATACACTCTGCCAGAAATTTGGAAACGATATGCTGTACAGCTTGACATTCGCACCGAAAGCTGTAGTACTTTCTTAGGCAGTTACGAAAGGCTATCAAGATGAAACGCTCAAGAAAACTGACAAAAGGGGTCTTGCTTCATCTGGACAATGCTCCTGCACATAAATCGTTGGTTTCAATGGTTGCTGTGCGGGACTGTGGCTCTGAACTGGTTGATCGCCGTCCCTATTCTCCCGATTTGGTCCCACCTCTCTCTCTATATATCATTTCCCCACTGGTTGGGTGGTAAGTAGCTTGCTTACCAACCACATGGTTCCGGGTTCAGTCCCACTGCGTGGCACCTTGGGCAAATGTCTTCTACTATGGCCTCAGGCCGACCAAAGCTTTGTGAGTGGATTTGGTAGACGGAAACTGAAAGAAGCCTGTTGTATATATGTACATATATATATATGTGTGTTTTTGTGTGTCTGTGTTTGTCCCCCCAACATCGTTTGACAACCGGTGATGGTGTGTTTACCTCCCCATAACTTAGCGGTTCGGCAAAAGAAACCGATAGAATAAGCACCAGGCTTACAAAGAATAAGTCCCGGGGTCGATTTGCTCGACTAAAAGCGGTGCTCCAGCATGGCAGCAGTCAAATGACTGAAACAAGTAAAAGAGTAAAAGAAAGTAAGAATATATAAAAACACCGAAGGACCCAGTATCGCAGTGGCGATGACATCATATCTGCTGTCGATGACTTTTTTGCTCAACAGGATGAAAGGTTCTTTGCCAATGGAACCCAAGCACTGTGACACGGATGGAAGGTGTGAGTCGACCGCAAGGAGGGCTATGTTGAAAAGTAAACTCCCATTTGGTCACATTCCACGAGAGTAACTTGGTGAGACTACAAACATTTCAGCCGACCCTTGTAATCAGTTTCCTTCTACCGAGTTTTACTCACAAAACCACAAAGATGTCATGCTTAGCGGCATTTCATCTGTCTTTGTGTTCTGAGCTCAAATTCCGCCGAGGTCGACTTTGCCTTTTATCCTTTTGGGGTCGATAAATTAAGTACCAGTTACGCACTGGGGTCGATATAATCGACTTAATCCGTTTGTCTGTCCTTGTTTGTCCTCTCTGTGTTTAGCCCCTTGTGAGTAGTAAAGAAATAGATATTCCGTCTGCCGCTACGTTCTGTGTTCAAATTCCGCCGCGGTCGACTTTGCCTTTCATCCTTTCGGGCTCGATTAAATAAGTATCAGTTACGCACTGGGGTCGATATAATCGACTTAATCCGTTTGCCCGTCCTTATTTGTCCCCTCTGTGTTTAGCACCTTGTGGGTAGTAAAGAAATAGGTATGCGCTCCTCTTACTATTGAGCCTTTCCCGAGTCCATAAACTCATACATACGTAATTAATTAATTAATTAATCAATTAATTATACATATATATATATACATATACAACTGTCACTCCATTGGTTTCGATCATTGTTCCAGTTGATCCGATCAACAAAACAGCCTTCTCGTGAAATCAAAGTTCTAGTGGCTCCATAGACACACGTACCCTTAACGTAGTTCCCTGGGAGTTCAGCGCGAGACAGAATTTAGCAAGGTTGGCTCTTTCAAATACAGGTACAACCCATTTCTGACAATTAAGTGGACTGGAGCTCCATGAAATAAAGTGTCTTGCTCAAGGACGCAACACGCAATCTGGAATCGAACACATGACCGAATGATAGTCAATCGAATATCCTAATACCCTAACCAGTAAGCCACCTTTGTGTGTGTGTATATATATATATATATATATATATGTAGATTTTCAATATGTGACCGCGTGTATATCATTGGCGATTCTTTTCCTCCGTCTTCCTTGGGTCTTTCCTTTTTCTATGTTTCTGACGAAGAGCTCCGCTCGAAACGTTAAATCCTCCTTCTTTCTTTCCTTTCCTGAGCGTCCAATAATACTATACTTGTTCCACGTCCTCGCATTGTTGTGTTTTCTCTTTGTGTTTTCATGTTTGGGTTAACATTATATATGTATATATATATATATATATATATATATATATATATATATATATATATATATATACGTACATACATACACACTCGTATTATGGGTGTATATATATGCGTATGTATATGTGTGTATATATATATACATATGTATGTGTGTGTGTATATGTGTGAGTGTTTAACTTAGTGAGTACACACTAAATCGCGTTTCTTTCTATTTAATTATATTATTGAAAACACGCATAAATTTCCAGTTTTAACACATTTATCAATAATGTCTTTTATTTCTTAAACTTCTTTATGTTATTGTCTGAAAACAGAAGTTTCTTAGCTTTATCGATGATTTACAACTTAGTCGGTTTTATCTTCTGGAAGAAATGAATGTGGTGACAGTTATTGTTGGCAGTTATGAATTGTAGGTGAAAATAATGTGATACATAATTCGCCTTTCGTTGCCACTAGTCTTGACATTATTTGAGCTTTGATGAAAAGCAACCAGATGCCCTCTCGGTTATACCTTAATGTCTAAATAAAAAACGAAGGACACATTCATTAGAAAATATGACCCTAGATGGCTGATAAAAAATGATAAAAAGGAACAGATGTTCAAGGATTAATCTCAGGGGTGCAGTGTTAAGTATGTTATGAATTTCGTGCCACTTTCAAAACTTTCGTATATTCCAGTTATGCAAGGAGGGCTATGTTGGGACTACGCGTATGAAAACCCGTGCTAAAACTCTTTTACTTGTTTCAGTCATTTGACTGCGGCCATGCTGGAGCACCGCCTTTAGTCGAGCAAATCGCCCCCAGGACTTATTCTTTGTAAGCCCAGTACTTATTCTATCGGTCTCTTTTGCCGAACCGCTAAGTGACGGGGACGTAAACACACCAGCATCGGTTGTCAAGCAATGCTAGGGGGACAAACACACACACACAAACACACACACATACACATACATATATACGACGGGCTTCTTTCAGTTTCCGTCTACCAAATCCACTCACAAGGTTTTGGTTGGCCCGAGGCTATAGTAGAAGACACTTGCCCAAGATGCCACGCAGTGGGACTGAACCCGGAACCATGTGGCTGGTAAGCAAGCTACTTACCACGCCTTAAATATAATTGCATTGTCAAGCTTTCAGAGACGCGTAACTTTCATTCGTCATATTACTGGATGAGATATTTGCCTATCTGCGGATTTCTAAATTCACAAATCAAGAATCGACCAGACTATCAGCTCGAAATTCTACTTTAGTGGTTCCTATCTTGGGTTGCAGCGCCTTTTTGGGTACATCAGGTGCTCACATAGGGTAATAAATATCTGTTTCTTTATGATAAATGGCAAGAAAACCTCTCAATGGCAAATACCAAAAGAGAGAGAATAATTCCCTTACCCATCAATGGTTAATGTCTTCTGGCTTAACATCAGAAACAGAAGGGGTTTATCATAGCAGCCCAAGATCAATGCCTGCCTACAAGGAACTACCAAGGCAACATATCAAAGAACGGAAGTAGCCAAACATGTCGTGAATTTTAACAACAGAATGAAACCATTGATCATGTTGTCTCCATGCGCAGTCTTCTTGCGCCTACAGAGTATCTCAATAGGCATGATAGAGCAGCACAATATATTCACTGGGTAATTTGCAAAACCCTGGACCTGTACCATGATAAAAACTAGTGGAAACACAAATCACCTCCAGTGCTTGAAAATGACCACATCTCACTCCTCTGAAACTTCACCATTCAAACAGGCAGAAAGATAAATGCGAATAGGCCAGACATTATATTGAAAGACTTCAGACAAAAATCATGCCTCCTCATTGATATGACTGTCCCAATCGATATAAATGTATCAGTCAAGACCTACCAAAAACTGAGCAAGTATAAAGACCTTAAAATAGAAATTGGCAAAATGTGGAAACTCAAGACTAAAACAATAGCTGTTGTCATAGGTGACCTGGGAATGATAGCAAAAGGGACTGATTCCTACGTAGCTCAGATATCAGGAAACCCCAAAATGGCAGAAATTCAAAAGATAGTGCTCATGGGAACTGCCCATAACCTACGTAAAATACTTTCTATGTAATCTAAAATTTTAAAACAAACACATAATTTTCTTATGGTTTCTTAAACATTCTCTAGAACAACACTATGTACAAAACCAAATATATGGCACCCTACGCATAACACCAACATGAACTTCTAACTTGTTGTCTCTGGATGAGACTTGGAGCCAGCCAAATTGTACAAATACAAAGCAAAAGTCAAACATAAAATAATAATAATAATAATAATAATAATAATAATAATAATATAATAATAATAATAATAATAATGATAAATGCCCTGATGTAGTACCAGGTAGAGGCTCTCATAGCTTTTCGTCTTAACTGATTGAAAGTGTTATCATGTACATTGTTTTGTTTTGGTATAAAAGATGGGCTACAGCAAATATTCTGCTCCATACCACAGATTTGCTTGTCGGTTGTTTGACCATAACCAGTTGAGCATGTCGCTTAGTGGCTGACGATATCTACCTCTCTGATCTCAAGCAGAAGTAGTGGGGGAGCATCATAGCCGTGTGTTCAGAGAAATTCTTTGAAATTAGGACAATTCACCTCTGGAAACATGGGTGTTTCGTTCAACATCTTTAAACAACCCTTATTCAGGGAGCTTTTAAGCGGGCTGGGCAACTCGACCTGGGGCCCCATCTGCAAGGTCATGTGCTTTTAATCTTGATATGAGATCACCATGTCGCGGACATATGATTGTGATGCATGTGCCTGGTGTACCCTTATAAGACGGGTAGTCATGATGGGTATACTGGGCTTCGTATATTTTACTTTTATGTCACTTTGATGGCATGCACTGCTATCTCACTCGATAATAATAATAATAACAACAATCCTTTCTACTATAGGGCCAAAATTTGAAGTTTTAGGGTATGGGGAAGTTAATTACATAGAACCCAGTGATTAATTGGTACTTATTTCCTCGATCCCGAAAGGATGAAAGCAAAGGCGACATCGGCGTCATTTCCGCTCAGAACGTAAAACCGAATATTTTTTCCATTATAGGCACATTTTGGGGAAGGACTGGTCGATTACATTGGTCCCAGTGCTCGACTGATACTTATTTTTTAACACCGAATGGATGAAAGGCGAAGCTGACCCCCACAGTATTTGAACTCAGAACATAAAAGTCAGAAGAAAAGTGAATAAGCATTTTGTTCAATGCACTAACGATTCTGACATCTCGCTGCCTGAAGGAATTATAAGAAAACATGTGTCAGAGGCACGCGAGTGTGTGGGTAGTATACGTAACTACAGACAAGGTGTTAAAAACAGTACTCGATGCCAAAGAGTAAAAGTTGTTTATAGTTATTGTAGCAAGCACCTCAAATCTCAAATTTAGTTATCCGAATTTCAAGTTCTTGATTATCAGATTGGAAAAGGGTGCCTTACATAGTGTTTAAGGAAGCGAGGACGCCTGAAGCAGACATAGAAGCGGAGCATTTTGGACGAGCTTAGGACGAGCTCAGGACCACTCAGGAAGCAGTCAAGAAACATGCCAATGACCGTAAAAAGTGGAAAACAACTGTTGAGGCCCTATGCTCCACAAGGGGCAAAAAGGATTAAGAAGATATAGTGTTTGTGTCTGCTTGTGACTACATAGACCTCTAAAATAGTGAGATGCCTTGGGCATGATAGCCGTATGAAAGATGGCAGAATCCCCAAGGACATAATCTACGGAGAGCTTGCTAGGGGTACTAGGTCTGTGGGAAGACCGTTCCTACGTTACAAGGATGTTTGCAAAAGTGACATGAAGGCCTGCAACATCAATATTAGCAATTGGGAAGCAGTTGCCAGCAACCGTGGAGTTTGGCGACGTACCGTAAAAGAGGGAACACAAAGGAGTGACAGAGAGAGAGAGAGGAGAAATAGAAAGACAAGAAAATACGTCAACAAGCCAGGAACAGTCTTCGCTACATTTGCGGCACCTGCCAGAGGTAGTGTTTGTCCAGGATAGGACTACACAGCTACGCTACAGCAGGAAATGTATTAGGACATGAAATGTAAAAGCCAGACTAGATTATTGTATGCGCAACTCCATCGTCTCCCGAGACAAAAAGGATGCCAACCAATATATATTAGTGTAGTTTTCATTCAAAATTATGGGGTTTACTCATAACTTCTCCCAGAAAGTTACAAGTAAAAACCATTTTGTTAGAAACTTACCTCCATTTTCTTTTCGTGTTTCACGTTGTCTTCTTTCAGTTACTTTTGTTTTTAAACCCCATCAAGCAGTCCACTATTTTTATTGACTCATTCACACACATCCTTACTTAACCCCTCTCTTCTTTCATCCCTCTTTCAATACCTCACTCATCTATTTATCCAACTTTTCATTACAATAATTCTTGTCTTACCCCACCTCTTTCTTTCTTTCTTTCTTTCTTTCGTTCGTTCCAGTACATACGCACTGCTTCTGTCTTAGTATATCTCTGTACATTAACTGCTTTCTTCTTTCAGTGATTATTCCGAGCGAAAAGTTCTAATACCTATGCTCAAAGTGAGAACATCAAAGTGCAAATACGAGAGCAGATAACGACCAGCATTACGTCTCGGAAGACGGCCTTTCTTTTGTTTGCCTTGCAGTGGACACAGAACTACAGAGACCGCCGTCGACAATGGCAATTAAACAAGGTTAAGATAAAGAACATTATAGCGCAAGCGAATACATTGTCGATAAATTTATCGCCATAGAATTTATCTGTAGAATATATACATTAGAAATTATTTAAAGTTTTTATTCTTACAGTAAAACCATCACATTTCCTTAACAAAATAAGAAATTCGAAGACGAAAATAATAAGTAAAAACTTATACACGAAAAAGAATATAACGAAGATTATTTTCAAAATAGAATCACAAACGAAAAAAATGCAGTAAAAAGATATTATCTTAAATTGGGAGGATGAAGAAACAGTCTAAAAAGACAAATTATGAACAATGTCTCTTAAATAATCCAGTATTTTGTGATTTTTGATATTCATTGATGAAGCATTGAATTCATGACGTACAATTTGTATCTTTCTTTCCTTTTTTTGTGGTGATAACCAGTTCTATTAGTACTGAGTCTTCTGTTCGTTGCTTCTCCATGATTTCTAAAAAAAATTCCTAATGGTAAAATGGAATCTTTTTTATCATTGAATTTATTTTTTCGTTGTTAATGAAATATAGTGTATTTACTCTGAGAATAAAGATAATAAAAAAAAGACGAAAAAAAAACGACTTAAAATAATGTTTAGCGCGTATTTTGTTTTGCGTAGAGAAAAAATCTTGATGAATTTATCGAATTTGTTTTTGCTCACCATAGAATTAAGTTGCCTGGGAATTGCTAGTGGATGAAATTATAGATGCAGGATTTACAGTAAAGTAAATCCAAAATGAATTTACAGTGAAGCCATATATATATATATATTATATATATATATATATATATATGTGTGTGTGTGTGTGTGGTGTGTGTGTGTGTCTATATATGTATATATATATAAGTATAAATATATATATGTATATATATAAATATATGTATATGTATGTATATATATATGTATGTATATATATATATGTATATGTATATATATGTATGTATATGTATATATATATGTTTATATATATATGTATATATATGTATATGTATATATATATATGTATATATGTATATGTATATATATATATTTGTATATATGTATATATGTGTATATGTATATATGTGTATATGCATATATGTGTATATGTATATATGTGTATATGCATATATGTATATATGTGTATATGTATATATATGTGTATATGTATATATGTGTATATGCATATATGTATATATGTGTATATGTATATATATATATATATATATATATATGTATGTATGTATATGTGTGTGTGAGTGTAGAATTGCATGTACACAAACATACACACTAATACACACAAATATAAGCATGCATATACAGAAAGAGAGAGACAGCGAGATAGATAGATAGAGAGAAATAGAGAGATAGATAGATAGGTAGGTAGAGAGAGAGATAGAAAGAGAGAGCGAGATAGAGAGAGAGAGTCCGACAGAAAGCAAACGAAACCAGAAATTTATAAAATATTTAGTTACACTATTTTACGCATTTCATTTGCATAGAATGGTTATTAGTTTCGAAACGTAAATTATATAATCAAATTGCTTTGTCAAGCTTTCAGAGACGCGTAACTTTCCTTCGTCATATTACTGGATGAGATATTTGCCATCACCGGATAAGATATTTGCCTATCTGCTGATTGCTAAAATCACAAATCAAGAATCGACCAGACTATCAGCTCGAAATTCCACTTACATTCGTGGTTCTTATCTTGGGTTGCAGCGCAATTTTGGGTACATCGGGTGCTCACATAGGGTAATAAATATCTGTTCCTTTATTACCCACAAGGGGCTAAACACAGAGGGGACACACAAGGACAGACAAACGGATTAAGTCGATTACATCGACCCCAGTGCGTAAGGATGAAAGGCAAAGTCGACCTCGGCGGAGTTTGAACTCAGAACCTAACGGCAGACGAAATACCTATTTCTTTATTACCCACAAGGGGCTAAACACAGAGGGGACAAACAAGGACAGACAAACGGATCAAGTCGATTACATCGTCCCCAGTGCGTAACTAGTACTTAACTTATCGACCCCGAAAGGATGAAAGGCAAAGTCGACCTCGGCGGAATTTGAACTCAGAACGTAACGGCAGACGAAATACGGCTACGCATTTCGCTCGGTGTGCTAACGATTCTGCCAGATCGCCGCCTTGTGATAAATATCAAGGAGGAGTGATGGTATGAAGTGGCGCATCATGGGACGTACAGGGTGTGCAAGCCGCACATGTTTATATGTATCTACGCATATATATATATATATATATATATATATTATATATATATATATATATATATATATATATATGTATGTATGTATGTATGTATGTATGTATGTATGTATGTATGTATCTATCTATCTATCTATCTATCTATCTATCTATCTATTACGTACACGCTCGTTTAGGCTTCTATTTTCTAAACCGTGTCTTCGATTCAGCTTATATTTACGAATAATTCGAGATAAATTTAATTTAAAAAACTCCGCTCAGATGTCGTCATCGACATTGTTACCTCCCGGAATAAGCTGAATCTATAACAACTAAATGTTATTCACGCATTACTATCAACCGAACATTAATTACTTTCCGTTGCTGCTGCTACTACTGCTATTACAAATGCTGTTGCTACTACAAATACTATTGATTCTAATGTTCTTTCATTACTATTACGATGATAGTGTTTGTTTTTTTTTACTTAAATAGCAATAAAGCCATAAATGAAATTTCTTTTTGACATTACAGAATCATAGACTTAAGAACATGGACGAAAATATTGTATAAAACGATTGAATGAAACAAAAGCTACAGACAATCCCTTACTGTCGACGAAAAGGCTTTCATATCACTCAAAGAAAAATGTTACAATAACCAGTCATTTGCGACTTGTAAAAATTGCCATTTGGCCTAATTCGCTGATGCCAAAGACATTTCACTTTCTCATTTCCTTTAATGAGATTTATCCGTTGCCTAGCCTCCAAATGAACGTCTGCGCCGTCTCTCGACCATCCCACAATAACAACCAACTCCACCATAATTTCTATTCAGCCTTTAATCCTTTATCTGTCCTCTGTACTGCACGTGATACGCAGCACGTATTTCCCCGGCGTCCATGCATCATATATGATACACATTCTCAATTCTTTTCAACTACCCGAGTAGGATTTCTGATAGAAAAGCTTTATCAAAGAGGAAAAGGATCCCATCAACTTCAAACAGAGTCTGGATAGATTCCTTCAAAGAATACCAGATAAGCCACCCATAATTGGATACAACTCACCCAACAAGAACTCACAACTTGAACAAAACTTGACTTCAACAGGATTCGAATAATCCTATCAGGTGGTGCTATTAAGTTAGACATGGCCTGGACCAATCTCTGGTCGAAACATATCTAAGTTTATCTAAGTTTATATCATTTAGAACGATTGAAATAAGGACTAAGTTAAAGTCTGAAAATAATCATGGACGTTTAGGAAAAAACTGTAAAATTGCTTTGACCAGGCAAAGGGTTAAAATGAAACCTGTGCTTCAATTTTTAAGTTTTACTGCTGTATGAACCAAATTAAAGATGGATGTGTCATATCATGAACGATAATAAAAGCATAAAATTTAAGCCTAAACTAACACAATGGAGTCCATTTATTCTGTGTATCATTCCTATCAAATTACTCTTAAACAATAGATAATTATTCTGCATCATACGTAAACTAAAACAGCCCACTTACAAAAAACCTTATCGCCCCTCAAGCAATCAAGAGGTTTTATTTGTGTCATGTAACCCATTCTTTCACATGAATTGATCATAATAAGTCTGTCCGGATTGGGTAGGTATGATAGAAGACATTTCAGCCCCGACAGTCTTCTGTCTCTCTATCCAGGATGACATTATACAGAATGTCCTTCCCTGTTTGTGACGTTAGAGCGTAATATAGAGGAGATTTGGCTGCTGTTTCTATCGGTAAGTTTGTTCATTAATATATGTTCAAATTGAAAAGAACATGTAAAAGCAGTAAATTAAAACGACATAGATGCTATCCTCACTTAGCATCTCAGCACCTCAACAAAGAAACAACACACAGTAATGAAAGTAATAAAACGATGAGACGAGGTCGATAAATTGCTGTTGTGATGAAAACATTATCATTATTAAATGCCAGACCGAATTACATTCGTTGTTTGCTAAGTGAATTCTGATGAGAGCAAAGCTCCACAGGGAAATAAGAATGTAATGGGAAGAGCATTTTTATTTTCACCACGTCTGTAATACGAGACCCACTTTGATCGTTTTCTGCAGGCATTTATCTATTTATTATTCTAGCATTCTATGTCGTATATGGTGAGCAATAAGATATCATTGGTTACAGGTTTTTCAACAGGCCAATCGATGGCTCACAGCATTTAGGACGACTATTGTTGCATGACGATATTCGTAACTCGGTGCTGAACAAATATTTTCAGGGCGCTTCGTTCGCAGAACATTGTTTTCTTTCTCTATATTCTAATCGTTGTTAATGGATGGATGGAAGCACTCCGTCGGTTACGACGACGAGGGTTCCGGTTGATCCGATCAACGGAACAGCGTGCTCGTAAAATTAACGTGTAAGTGGCTGAGCACTCCACAGACACGTGTACCCTTAACGTAGTTCTCAGGAGAGATTCAGCGTGACACAGAGAGTGACAAGGCCGGCCCTTCGAAATACAACAGAAACAGGAAGTAAGAGTGAGAGAAAGTTGTGGTGAAAGAGTACAGCAGGGATCACGACCATCCCCTGCCGGAACCTCGTGGAGCTTTAAGTGTTTTCGCTCAATAAATACTCACAATGCCCGGTCTGAGAATCGAAACCGCGATCCTACGACCGCGAATCCGCTGCCCTAACCACTGGGCCATTGCGCCTCCACTAATCGTTGTTAATATTCCTTCGCCGACATTCACCACCAAAAGATACACACACACACATAACAATTCTACTTGTCATTATGTTACTTAGCCCTTCAGTGACGCTTTCAAGTGATTAGAGAAAACGAGGGAGAAAGAAAAGAGGAAGAGAGAAAAAGAGGATTAGGCGAAGAGTGAGATAGAAAGAGAGAGAAAGAGAAAGGAGAGAGAAGACAGAGAGAGAGAAGCGTCCATGACGAGTGGTAGGGGGAGCGTAATATTTATTTCATGGTTAAAAATGTTAGTTGAAGATAGTGATATAGAGGAGAGTTAGGAATATAATTTTAGAAGAGGGTTGACGTTTGGATGATGAGATTAAAGAATGGGAGAGGGAAGGAGAGGAGAGAAAAAGGGGTAGAGAGAAAAAGAGAGAGAGTGAGAGATTATGGTGGTAGTGGTGGTGATGGTGAGTGCATAGTGAAAAGTAATTTTTTTTAATTGAACTAAGTTTTTTTTATATCACTTGACGCATGCGCATCCCAAACTTGCTATTCACTTTAGAAAGAAACCAGATTCCCGTTCGCCTGTCATATGCAATGACTCTTTCACGCTTTTACTCGTTTCAGTCATTTGACTGCGGCCATGCACCGCCTTTTAGTTGAGCAAATCAACCCCAGGACTTATTCTTTGTAAGCCTAGTACTTATTCTATCAGTGTCTTTTGCCGAACTGCTAAGTTTCGGGGATGTAAACACACCAGCATCGGTTGTCAAGCGATGTTGGGGGGACAAACAGACACACAAACATATACACACACACTTACATACATATATATATATATATATATATATATATATATATATATATATATATATATACATATATATGACAAGCTTCTTTTAGTTTCCGTCTACCAAATCCACTCACAAAGCTTTGGTCGGCCCGAAGCTATGGTAGAAGACACTTGCCCGAGGTGCCACGCAGTGGGACTGAAACCGGAAACATGTGGTTCGTAAGCAAGCTACTTACCACACTGCCACTCCTACGTCTGTCAATAAATCACAAGGGTAGACATTTGATAAAGTGGAGCTGTTCTTGCCTGAACCCGTATTCGGTCATGGCCAGATTTATGTTGCATTCTCAAGGGTTCCCAAGTTATCTGATGTGAGAGTTAAAGTTATCAACACTGACACACAAGGGGAAAAAGAGGGAGAACTTTCACGGAGAACACAAATCTGCAAAGAAGTATTGGATTGAAAGGTATACGCAAATTGAAATATGTATTGGCTCTGACCCATCGTCTTGGCTTGTAAGTTACCAAGATGTGGTTTTTAGAGTACGCCATGTTGCATTAAACTTTTATCCCCGTGAATCAGCGACCCCTATATTTTAAATATGAAAAAAATTTTTAATAAAATTTTTGTTTTCTAGATATGAAATTGTGATCATGTAAATTATAAAATGTAATTTTTTTTCTGCGTGGAAGGTGTTTATAAGCCATTTAAGAAACACACAAAAACAGTTAGATTCACTTCAAAATTTAAATTTAATCTGTCAAAATATTTTCGTCGCTTTGAGACCGCAACCTGTTCACTGACAAAATTCCGTGCTGCATCTCTGAATTTTGTTAGTGAACAGGTCGCGGTCTCAAAGCGATGAAAATATTTTGACAAATTAAATTTAAATGTTGAAGTGAATCTAACGGTTTTTGTGTGTTTCTTAAATGGCTTATAAACACCTTCCACGCTGTAATTGTTTTCGTTCCAGCACACGATCTCAGATCAGGTCACTTGCTATGCAAGTAAATCTCCGTAATTTTTTTTCTGTTTATGGGGAAAATGGAAAAATATGAGTGAATATTTATTTTATGAGTGCTGCGTATTAAGTCTATAAAATTGTGCATAAAGTATATAAAATGTATATATATATATGAAGTGCATTAAGTAATCATCGTATTGCAGTTTATTTCACGTTTCAATGATTAGAAGATTTTAAAGACTCCGCCGGTTACGACGACGAGGGTCCTAGCTGATACGATCAACGGAACAGCTTGCTCGTGAAATTAACGTGCAAATGGCTGAGCATTCCACAGACACGTGTACCCTTAACGTAGTTCTCGGGGATAATCAGCGTGACACAGAGAGTGACAAGGCTGACCCTTTGAAATACAAGTACAACTCATTTTTGCCAGCTGAGTGGACTGGAGCAACGTGAAATAAAGTGTCTTGCTCAAGGACACAACGCGTCGCCGGGAATCGAACTCACAACCTTACGATCATGAGCCGAATGCCCTAACCACTAAGCCACGCGCTCTCACTGATTAGAAGATAAACGATAGGACACAACACAGGCTACGCTTTCAGTTTTTTTGGATAAAGTTTTCAGGAATAACCCAACAAGTTTACTATTACATTTTATAATTTACATGATCACAAGGGTTCCGCTAGTATATATAAATGTTTGTTTTTACGTCAGTTTTTATATTAAATAATTTAACATTAAGCTGAAAAATTCTTCACTACTTTTTAGTAGAGTAGAGTACATGTTTATTAGGGGGTGGTGGTGAACCCTGTTGTACTCTTTCGCCCCAACTTTCTCTCACTCTTTTTTCCTGTTTCTTGAGCAACGCTGCGATGGACTGGCGTCCTGTCCAGCTGGGGGGATGGGGGACACAAACTCCACAGAAACCGGGAAGTCGAGCCCATGTGACTGGCTAGGCTTGAAAAGGGCGAGCAAGGCATAAGAGAAAGAGAGAGAGAGACACACACACACACACTCGATAATGTAGTCTTAGATGCACTAAAACCAAGAGAACAATGTATATGGTGTAGGATGGAGGATGTAGCGATGATACAGGAAAACCACCGCAATTACAACTACCGTATAAACATCCGTCAAATATAGCTTGCTTCGATTTATTAATAATGGTTTGTAATTTAGACCCAAAGGTAGAAATTTTTGCGGGAGGGAATTAATCGATATTATCGATTCTGGTAATTGACAAGTATTTTATTTTATCGATCCCAGAGGGACGATAGGGTTAGGGTGTTGTACGCAAGGTCAGGGTTTCGATTCCCACACCGACTGTATGTTGCACTCTTAAGCGAAATATTTCTCCAGTTAATACTGGTTTCAAATTTTGGCACCAGGCCAACAATTTCAGGGGAGGAGATGTGTCTATTACATCAACTCCAGGGTTAAATTAGTAATTATTTTATCGACCCTGAAAGGATAAATGGCAAAATCGGAATCGGCGTAATTTGAACTCAGAACGTTAAGTCGAACGAAATGCCGCTAAGCATTTTGTCCAGCGCGCTAACAATTTTTTCTAGCTCGCCGCCTTTCCGATAGCTAATAATCATTTCTACTAAAGGTACCAGGCCTAAAATTTGGGGTGAGGGGACTAGTTGATTATATCAACCCCAGTTCACAACTGGTACTTAATTTATCGACCTCGAAATGATGAAAGGCAAAGTCGACCTCGGCGGAATTTGAACTCAGAACGTGAAGACGGAAATTCCGCTTAGCATTTCGCCCAGCGTGCTAACGATTCTGCCAGCTTGCCGCTTTTCCGCAAGTTAATAATAGCTTCAAATTTAGCTACAAGGGCAGCAATCTTGGGATGAGTGGATTACATCGACCCCAGTGTTCTATTGGTACTTATCGACCCTGAAAGGATGAAGGGCAAAGTTAACCTCGGCGGAATTCCGCTAGTTAATAATGCTTTCTGATAAAGGCAAAAGACCTGAAACTTGGTGAGAGGGGGCCAATCGATTAGATCAACCCCAGTACGCAACTGATACCTAATTTATCGATCCCGAAAGGATGAAAGGCAAAGTCGACCCCGGCGGAATTTGAACTCAGAACGTGAAGACAGACGAAATGCCGCTAAGCATTTTGCCCGGCGTGCCAACAATTCTTATTTCTTTACTCTCCACAAGGGGCTACACAGAGGGGACAAACAAGGACAGACAAACGAATTAAGTCGATTATATCAACCCCAGTGCGTAACTGGTACTTATTTAATCGAACCCGAAAGGATGAAAGGTAAAGACGACCTCGGCGGAATTTGAACTCAGAACATAAGACAGACGAAATTTCACTAAGCATTTCTCCCGGCGTGCTAACGATTCTGCCAGCTCGCCGTTATTCTGCTAGTTAATAATGGTTTCAAATTTTCTCACAAGGGCAGCAATCACGAGGGAGGGGATGAGTCGATTACATCAACCTCAGTGTTCAACTTGTACTTAATTTATCGACCCCGGAAGGATGAAAGGCAAAGTCAACCTCGGCGGAATTCCGCTAGTTAATAAATAATATTTTGATTTAGAAGATCGCACTAAAAGCCTAACCGTCCACCCGAGTTCAGTGTTGTTCATTGTTATGACTTTCAATTACTCGGGGTCGATAACATTGCACTGGATCCAATTCACTCAACCGTATCCCCACCCCTTCGGTACCCCATGTATGTCCTTGTGCCAGTATAAGAAATCGATACTGAATTTCTACTTAAGCTTATGGCAATATTTTGTTGATGACGACGAATATATCGATTATTTCATCGATCTTGAGAGAAATTCTGAATCGAAGTAAATAGTGTGTGACTAAACAGCCGGCTTCCGTGTAGTTTCTGTTAATTCATTCTTACGAGAGAGTGTTTCTGACCACTGCTGCCATCGCTACCTCTGTCGCCTCCGCCATAACTATCGCCACCTCTGCCACACTCGCCGCCGCCGCCGCCGCCGTCACATCCGTCACGACGACAGCCACCAACGCCGCCGTCACGACGACGGCGACGACGACGACGACCACCACCACCACTGTCACATCCGTCACGACGACAGCCACCACGACCACCACCAACGCCGCCACCACAATCACCGTCACAACGACAGCCACCACCACCACTACCACCGCCGCCACCACCACCACTACCACCGCCGCCACCACAACCACCGTCACAACGACAGCCACCACCACCACTACCACCGCCGCCACCACCACCACTACCACCGCCGCCACCACCACCACTACCACCGCCGCCACCACAACCACCGTCACAACGACAGCCACCACCACCACCGCCGCGACGACAACCACCACCACAACCACCACCACCACCACCGCCGCCGCCGCCACCACCACCACCACCACCACTACCACCACTACTACTACTACTACTACATATAAAGACACACACACACGTCTATGAAAGGCTTTCACACAGTTTCCGTCTACTGAATTCACTCGCAAAGCATTGGCCGGCCCGGAGCTATAGTAGAAAACACTTGTCTAAGGTCCGAGCAGTAGAACTGAACCGCAAACCAGGTGGTTTCAAGCGAGCTTCTTAACTATTGAACCATTCTTTTATATGCGTAAATTCTTTTATTCCTTTATTTGTTTCAGTCATTTGACTGCGGCCATGCTGGAGCACCACTTTTAGTCGAGCAAATCAACGCCAGGACTTATTCTTTGTAGGCCTAGTACTTTTTCTATCGTTGTCTTTTGCCAAACTAAGTCATGGGGACATAAACACACCAGCATCGGTTGTCAGCAACGTTTGGGGGGACAAACATAGACATACAAACATATACATATATATATATATATATATAGGTATATATGCATATATATATTTACGACGGGCTTCTTTCAGTTTCCGTCTACCAAATCCACTCACAAGGCTTTGGTCGGCTCGAGGCTGTAGTAGAATACACTTGCCCAAGGGGTCACGCAGTGGAACTGAACCCAGAACCATGTGGTTATGAAGCAAGTTTCTTACCACACAGCCACACCTGTGCCTCAAATATATTTTATATATGTTCGTATGTCATATTGAATGAAGAGTTAGTATTCTCGTACCTTCACGAATACAAACTTACCTAAATTTACCAGTATGGCTGTTATTTGAATCGATCGGTTAGTGTTGACGTTTTAAATGCAAGGAATACGAAAAGAACTTGTTTGTTCCTTCTCGAGGTATGTCTGGCTCATAAGGGTCAGTTTCTCCTGTTTCATTGGCGTGTAGGTTTCTCACCTGGATAGGACGCCGGTCCGTCGCAGGTGAGCTGCTAGACAAAGGAGGAAAGTGTGAGAGAAAGTTGTGGCAAAAGAGTCAGCAGAAGTTCACCATTACCATCTGCCGGAGCCGCGTGGAACTTAGGTATTTCGCTCATAAACACACACTCATACATCGTCCGGTCTGACATTCGAACCCGCGATCTCTCGCCTGTGAGTCCGCTACTCTAACCACTAGGCCATGTGCTTCCATACAGTGAAAAAATAAACTTAACTAAAATGAATTCTTTTCTACTCTAGGCACAAGGCCCAAAATTTTTGGAGGAGGAGGCAAGTCGATTAGATCGACCCCAGTATGTAACTTGTACTTTATCGACCTCGAAAGGATGAAAGGCAAAGTTGACCACGGCGGAATTTGAACTCAGAACGTAACGGCAGACGAAATACCTACTTCTTTACTACCCACAAGGGGCTAAACATAAAGGGGACAAACAAGGACAGACAAACGGATTAAGTCGATTATATCGAACCCAGTGCGTAACTGGTACTTATTTAATCGACCCCGAAAGGATGAAAGGCGAAGTCGACCTCGGCGGAATTTGAGCTCAGAACGTAACGGCAGACGAAATGCCGCTAAGCATTTCGCCCGGCGTGCTAACGTTTCTGCCAGCTCGCTGCCTTAAACTTAACCAAAACTAATTACGTGGTGAAGAATCATACACGCGTACACACAAACACACGCAAAGATGGCGAGTCAATGGCTAATATTTTATTCATTTCGATGAATTAGCTTTTTAATGCACTCTTCATTAAATATGTTAATACTGACTAAACAACTGTTTTTCAAGCGGAAAGTGTCTAAATTATTTAGAATCTTATTTAAAGCCAGCTTAAAATAAAATAAAAGCAACAACAATATAACGATGAGTGTTGGGTTTGGTTCAAGTAGTTTTATGTTACATGATTTGGCATTTCACTTCTCCGTGTTCAATTTATCCTGAGCCAACCTCATAATTTTTCAGGCCTTATAAAGTAATTATCAGCTTATTATCTGAAGTCAATCAAATATTTGTCCGATTACTCACACATAAATCCCATCGAACAGTTGAGTGAGTGTCCACATGCTAATTTAACCTGCTAAAAATAATAGTCAAATCTTCATCTAATAATCCTTTCTTCTATAAGCACAAAGCCTGTAATTTTGGGGGAGGGAGATAGTCGATCACATCGAACCCAGTACTTGACAGTCCCAATGCGTGGTACCTTAGGCAAGTGTCTTCTACTAAATCCTCGGGCCGGCCAAAGCCTTGTGAGTGGATTTGGTAAACGGAAACTGAAAAAAGCCCGTCGTATACATGTATATGTATATACGTGTGTGTGTGTTTGTGTGTCTGTGTTTGTCCCCCCAACATCGCTTGACAACTGATGGTGGTATATTTACGTCCCCGTAACTTAGCGGTTCGGCAAAAGGGACCGATAGAATAAGTACTAGGCTTACAAAGAATAAGTCCTGGGGTCGATTTGCTCGATTAAAGACGGTGCTCCAGCATGGCCGCAGTCAAATGACTGAAACAAGTAAAAGAGAGTAAAAGAGTGTACCGTTTCGTAAAGGATGCATTTTATATTGTAGCTTTAGATTCAGGGTCTCAAATTCGCTGCCCAAAGGCCGCATATGGTTCGAATGCTACTTTTCTATGGTCCACGGCAGAACCATTTTCGTGACGAATATTTTCCTAAAACTTGGTAATTTGTCCCTCACCACTTCTATACTCTTGCAACAACAGTATTAAGCTTGGCCGGGAAACAATGCAGAGAGACGGTCAATCACTTTTAAAGTCATCCAGTATCTGACGATGTTTCTTCTCAGGGAAAGCTAGAATGTTCTTTTAATATTTCAGTCGCTTTATTGCTTCTCAGTCATATGGCTAAGATCAAGGTCTAATATCAACTCTTAACAGTTTAAATATCAAGATCAAACGCTGAAAATTAAAAATATGTATCCAAGTTTATATACATTTCAAAAACATTCTTAACAAGAACGTTAAATAAATCTGAAATTCTGGCTCATATGCATACGATTAAATCGGCTTTTAAAGACCTACTTAGATGGTAGACAACTCACACAACAGAGCATGAAGAGCTTCTGATTTCGTAATGTGAAACAACAAAACGGCAGCAATAAAAAAAGAACAACATGAAACTTAATATTTAGTGTAGCTAATCTTAATCGCATTTAAGAATTATATCGGAAATATCGTACGACATTGAATCTCAATTTTCTTGAGGAAATTTTGAATTTCACCTTCCTATTTCCCTTCCTGTAAGTCCAAATATTAATGCTTTTGTTGTAAGAAATCATTCACACACTTTTTTTTATAGCTTCAAAGGATTAAGAAATATTATGAAGACCAGACACATCTTTTAATAATCCATTGCTACAACTTTACAGATGTGAAATAGAGTAGTTCAAATAATCAATTGTGGCTTGAAATGCCTACGATGGTATTAATTTTGTTTTATATAAAAATATAAATCTAATTTACATTTCTAGAAAATACAAAAATGTATGGAAGCACTCCGTCGGTTACGACAATGAGGGTTCCGGTTGATCCGATCAACGGAACAGCCTGCCCGTGAAATTAACGTGTAAGTGGCTGAGCACTCCACAGACACGTGTACCCTTAACGTAGTTCTCGGGGATATTCAGCGTGACACAGAGAGTGACAAGGCCGGCCCCTTGAAATACAGGTACAACAGAAACAGGAAGTAAGAGTGAGAGAAAGTTTGTGGTGAAAGAGTACAGCAGGGATCACCACCCCCTGCCGGAGCCTCGTGGAGCTTTTAGGTGTTTTCGCTCAATAAACACTCACAACGCCCGGTCTGGGAATCGAAACCGCGATCCTATGACCGCGAGTCCGCTGCCCTAACCACTGGGCCATTGCGCCTCCACAAGCGACAATGAATATAAGGCAAAGATCACTCTCCGTGGGTGGTCGCTTGACTGGCCAGAAAAAACAGCTAAATCTCCATCATATTAAACTCTTTTGTCTTGAATTTGGAGCGATACCTTGACTAATGTGGTTCAAATTACGAAATGCCACAGAGAAGTACTGGGATGATTTTGTCCACAGGTCTTCTAAGTCGATTTTTATCCAGAATAAATAACAACAACAACAACAAAAGCATCAGAAGAATAAATTTAGAATTAACTTACCAATTCCAATCTCCACCGGTGTACCGATTTTATTTTTGGTCCGGAAAAAGTTCTTATCTGCTATAAAAGCTACGCCGATAAGTATCGGAAATAAAGTAAAAGTAATCACAGCCTCCCAGACTTTCACGAGATCCTTCGAACTGGCAAGCAGAACAATTGCTAACCATATATAGGCAAACATATTAAAACAGGAAGTCACACCGAATACGTTTACACTTTTGATTTTGCGAATTTCCCCAGTTGGAATCGAAATCATACATACAGAAGTAATAACCAATAAATTGAAGGCAGCAGAGCCGACAATAGTTGCTGGGCCAAGTTCACCGGGTTCGAACTTATTTCCTATAGTCTCAATGACCGACAATAAAATTTCTGGTGCACTCGTCCCCAGAGCCATTAAGCTCAAATTGGCTACTGTATCATTCCATACTTTCACTTCTATTTCACGAAAACCATCTTTGTCTTTAGGATCAGAAATTCGAATCTTCCTGGTTTTACTGGTGATTCGTTCAATTGAGCACATGAAAACATCAGATATGATTGCTACTCCTAGAAAGCACCATATCATGGCCAAAAGGTAAAGGAAGGCGCGAAAATTTACGTTCCAGTGGTCCTCTATAAGTATTGGTAATACAAGCCCTCTGCATTCTTTCACTGAAAGAGGAAAAGAAATGAAATTCAATTAAAATTAAACAGGAATAATCATTCATTTAACATGTTTCAAAATGAACGTCTAAAATTTTATAAGTTATTCTCGTAAATACAAAATTCTTTACAAGGTAAGAAATGTTCGCCAAACATTTGAATCTTCAACAGAAATTTTTGGCGTCTTTCCCATTTCAATAAGTGTCACAATAAATTGGAAACCAAACCTAAGATGCATACGTACTATAGAAGTATTTCCAACAGAGTTTTTATTATTTACTTGGCAAAGAAATTGAATGTATGTAACTCACAGTTGGTTCAAAATTTTAAGAGATTTGGTAAACAACTACAATACTGATAATTTTGAGTTATCTAAAGACGTTAAAAACACGCAGCAAAACTGATCAGAAATAGAATGGTCTACAGCAAATCAACAAGTTTTATTGCAAACTAGCAGTATCGCCCGGCGTTGCTCGGGTTTGTCAGGGAAATAACTATAAAGCATTTTTAGAGAGTTATAGCTAAAAAATAGCAAAAAAATGGAAAAAAAATGATGGTAAATTTTTTTAGAGTTAAAAAGGTCGAGTTGCGTCCCCTAGACAGTCTGTGGTTTGTCTTTCTGATTCTCGACCCCATGTCGAATTTATCGATTTTTTTCAGAACTGGGGGAACTTTTCAAAATTTTCGCTGCGTTAGTTTTGAATTATGACATTGGGCTATGTGTGTGTCAAGTTTCATCAGAATCGGTTGAAAGCCGTGGTCAGGGTGAGGGTACAACCTGACAGACACACAGACACACAGACAGACAAACTGCCGTTTATATAGAGAGAGATGACATAACACAAGCAAATCTAAAGATACAATCATCGACGATGCAAAAGTGCCTCATGACAATTGTGTATGAACTTGATTTTAGTTCGAGTGACTTGTAAGTGAAGTATTTTCAACAGTATAGTCAGTCTTTAGCTATATATTGGGTTGTCCGGAAAGTTCGTACCGATTTATGGTAGCTTACCTTTCGACTTATTTTAGAAGATAAGATATTTTTTGACTACACCTCCATTTAGAGCACAGTTTATGCTATCTTTTCGTGGAAGAAGGTTTATGTTCCTAATAACCTGCATTAATTCTGTAACCCTTTATAATAGAAGATAAGAAAGTTCATTTTCGGCACTTGATGCTTTGGGAACCAGGCAAAAATTGCTGCAGCTCGGCTGGGATGTGTTACCCCACCTTCCATATTCACCAGATATTGCTCCTTCAGATTTCCACTCATTCAGGTCTCTACAGAATAGTCTTAATGGTAAAAATTTAAATTCCTTGGATGACGTAAAAAGAGACCTTGATGAATTGTTTGCCATGAAACCACCTCGATTCTGGGAAGAGGGTATTTTCAAGTTAAAGGATAGATGGAGACGCATTGTGCAACAAAATGGTTCATATTCGGTTAATGAAAAATGTAATGCCAAGTATTTATTGCCCTTTTTCTTTCCCAATATATAGATACAATTAGTTCATACCACTACATGACTTCAGGAAGCACAGCATCTCTTATTTCTCCAAAACTAACATTGCTGGGGTCAGATACTGAACCCCAGACTTTCTGTGCTAGGTGATCACATGATTAACCCCTATATGTTTCACTTGTACACTGAAAACTATCTCTGAAAAATGTATGTCATTCTTATTGTTAAACCTATTATATTTTGACCAGTTGGTTACAAAAGGAAGAGGTAGTGCACATGATAATCATGACATTCGGAAAAGCAGTGGTTGGAAAAAGTTTGTTGCTCACACTTTTGAGCAACGAACGTTTTCCAGCCATCGCCTTTTCGAATGTCCTGAAGAAGGTATCTTTATATAACTACATTCTTTGAGTACACACACACACACACACACACACACACACACACACATACACACACACACACACACACACACACACACACACACACAGCTCCACACAAACCTTCTGTACACCATATTTCGTTCCTCGAGCCCACATCAGGTAATTTATTTCGAAGTGATTACTATTAACAGCAAATAATAGTGCCCGCTAATTTCTCAACTGTTAAGTTGGTGTCTGGATCCGCCTTCTTTTCTAATTTCCTTCACGTCCGCACAGGGGTCAATGTAGAAACCTTTACTTAGTTGCTCTACCTGTTAAAACACAAACCATGTCTCCTTCAATTTACATCAAATCATTTTAAAAAGAGAGATAAACATATGATAGTGTAGTCCTAGATAGCCAATGTACCTTGAAATTGACGAAGTGAACAAAGCTGAAACACTTCTGATTACTGACCTGCTTAGTGAGAGTTGATATGAGACAGGCACAAGTAACCATAGCAACAACAATGAAGATTCGAAAAAAAAAAAACAAAAAAAAAACTGATGCTGTCACTATAGAAAGCACGAGTGTAGTGATCCATAGCAAAGTACAGCTGAAATATCTGGCACAAAGCACTTGACTCTAAGAGAAGCATACCTATTTCTTTACTACCCACAAGGGGCTAAACACAGAGAGGACAAACAAGGACAGACAAACGGATTAAGTCGATTATATTGACCCCAGTGCGTAACTGGTACTTAATTTATCGACCCCGAAAGGATGAAAGGCAAAGTCGACCTCGGCGGAATTTGAACTCAGAACGTAGCGGCAGACGAAATACCTATTTCTTTACTACCCACAAGGGGCTAAACACAGAAGGGACAAACAAAGACAGACACACGGATTAAGTCGATTACATCGACCCCAGTATGTAACTGGTACTTAATTTATCGACCCCGAAAGGCAAAGTCGACCTCGGCGGAATTTGAACTCAGAACGTAACGGCAGACGTAATACTGCTTCGCATTTCGCCCGGCGTGCTAACGTTTCTGCCAGCTCACCGCCTTTAAGAGAAGCATACCATTCGATTCATTTGTCAAACCTCCCCCAGCCCAGTAAAACACTATATCCACGAGCACACCCTTGTGTGTGTATATATTTGTGTGTCTGTGTTTGTCCCCCCAATATCACTTGACAACCGATGCTGGTGTGTTTACGTCCCCGTAACTTAGCGGTTCGGCAAAAGAGACCGATAGAATAAGTACTAGGCTTACAAAGAATAAGTCCTGGGGTCGATTTGTTCGACTAAAGGCAGTGCTCTAGCATGGCCGCAGTCAAATGACTGAAACAAGTAAAAGAGTAGAGAGAGAGAGAGAGAGAGAGAGAGAGAGAGAGAGAGAGAGAGAGAGAGAGAGAGAGAGAAGTATGGCTACTTCCAGTCGAGGTTGACCGTAAAGAAACTCCGCCTAGCTGGTATGGGGAATGCTCATAGCTATTGGAATAGCGAAAAACAGAGACGAGCTATTGCTCATAAAGTGGAAAAAGTAGGAGTATGTTGCGTGTTACGGAGCACGAGAGAGTAGCTTAGATAGAAGTCAAAAAGAAAGAAGGGCAGTGAGTTGGTTTCAACTGCTGACATGCCAGCTGGCGTTAGTTACAGTACAGGGCCGAAATGCCCAATGGTCGTTGGAAATGTCTGATTAAATCAACCACAACTTGTGAAGGCTACATTCAGCAAGGGCAAATGAATGAAAAACGGCTTATTGTAGATGTAAACATTCTCTGAGAACGCTTTTGAAAAGAACTTATTAAAGCATCTGTTTGTAACAAATATCTTAATTTATGTTCAATACTCCATCAGTTTACAACACCTCTCAAGTTGGCTTTTAGTTATTTTTTTGATATTTCAACCAAGTTCGAAGGTTGTTAACAGGTTTTTAAAAAAAAACTACTGTTGTTATAACAGATAAAAAAAAATGTCATGAAATACGACGAACATCAAAGAATAGTGGATGTACAATCATAAGATCACAAATCAAATATTATTTCATTGATATATCAATCAGATTTCAAATATATGCGATATCACGGGATTATAAAAAAAAAACATAAAATGTTTTGATAACTATATATATTTTTCCAGTATAAACATTTTGTAAAATAAATAATATATTTAAGTATATCTTATATCGAGACGAATATTTTTGTTTAACATATGACGATATGAATACTGTTTCAAATATTAGAATATTTTTTAGTGTATTTCACATTTATTCTCATAGTTTTATATTGAAAAGTATTATGGTATAAATATTTTCTCAAATGAATACTGTCTTTCCAATCACGCGGCATAAAGAGTGTTTCATATTCAGTGACATAATTCTATTCTCAAAAGTAAACGACTGCAGCTTTTTAGTTAATATTTTATGCCTTTCTAAATAATCAGTCTTATTACACTAAAAGCCTATTATATTATATTCATGACATAGAAGCATATATAATCCTCCAGCAACATAGTCGACGATGGTCTCCTTTTTTATGACCATATACGGCATTTTTTTTTGTCGATTTAGATTGCTGAAGGCAAACAGCAAACATATCTTGAAATCTTCTCTGACACACCAAATATCTGGTAATGTGGTTCAATTTGTTTGATCTAAAGTTTTCTCTATTTTCTGCTTATTTAAATTATATATGTATATGTGTGTGGAGGCGCAATGGCCCAGTGGTTAGGGCTTCGGACTCGCGATCGTAGGATCGCGGTTTCGATTCCCAGACCGGGCGTTGTCAGTGTTTATTGAGCGAAAACACCTAAAGCTCCACGAGGCTCCGGCAGGGGATGGTGCTGATCCCTGCTGTACTCTTTCACCACAACTTTCTCTCACTCTTACTTCCTGTTTCTGTTGTACCTGTATTTCAAAGGGCCGGCCTTGTCACTCTCTGTGTCACGCTGAATATCCCCGAGAACTACGTTAAGGGTACACGTGTCTGTGGAGTGCTCAGCCACTTACACGTTAATTTCACGAGCAGGCTGTTCCGTTGATTCGGATCAACCGGAACCCTCGTCGTCGTAACCGACGGAGTGCTTCCATCTGGCAATTTAAATGAATATAATGATTAATCGATCACACGCCATCAGAAGTCAGCCAGTTTACACGCCCCACACACATACACACATATACACACATATATACGCCTGTGAGTATATACATAAGTACATGTATGTGCGTAAGTATATACGTGTAACATTACACACACACACACACACACACATATATATGGAGGCACATGGCCTCGTGGTTAGAGCAGCAGACTCGCGGTCGAAGGATCGCGGGTTCGAATCTCAAACCGGGCGATGAACCAGACAGATTAAATTTGGTCTGTCTTGACTATAACTAAACATATTCACCCAACGGCGTCGACCCTCGTTTTAGACACAAAATATACTGTCACGTGAAACGGACGTAGCGGGAAACGTACAAAAGGTAAAAAACTCAATCATGTGTTCATTCTCTACTTGAAGCACTCCGTCGGTTACGACGACGAGGGTTCCGGTTGATCCGAATCAACGGAACAGCCTGCTCGTGAAATTAACGTGCAAGTGGCTGAGCACTCCACAGACACGTGTACCCTTAACGTAGTTACAGAGAGTGACAAGGCCGGCCCTTTGAAATACAGGTACAACAGAAACAGGAAGTAAGAGTGAGAGAAAGTTGTGGTGAAAGAGTACAGCAGCAGGGATCACCACCATCCCCTGCCGGAGCCTCGTGGAGCTTTAGGTGTTTTCGCTCAATAAACACTCACAAGCCAGGTCTGGGAATCGAAACCGCGATCCTATGACCGCGAGTCCGCTGTCCTAACCACTGGGCCATTGCGCCTCCACTCATTCTCTACAAGCACTTGGCAGAAAACATTCATAGTATTGATTGTTTGAACTTGTTCAGTCAACCGTGTCAGCATTAGCTTACGACGCCAAACATTGTCATTTGATACTAACACACTGACGTAGCGGGGAACCTACAAATATTTCTAAGACCAGTCATGTGACTATCCTTTGCCAATCAAATCCTATTCAAAACATATGCTAATTTGAGCCATGAACTCCCTATAAAAACAGGGCAAACATCAAACACTTGTCGCAAGCAAGGCGGTTGCGACATAAGCCACGTGTTTCCATTTGAACATTTTGAAAATCAGTGTAAACTGTGAAATCGGTTAAAGCTTCGAATATTTTAATCAAATACATGCATACATGTATGTATGTATGTATGTATGTATGTATGTATGTATGTATGTATGTATGTATGTATGTATGTATCTATCTATCTATCTATCTGAGCCAATATGAAGTGAAGAATCAATAAATATATTTCACAATACCAAATTTATTTGGTATTTACGAGGAAAAGGTTGACAGTGACCACAGAATACACTTTTAGCACACTTCCTTTGCAACCACAAGAAGCATTTACATACATACATACATACATACATACATACATACATACATACACACATATATATACACACATATATATATATATATATTATATATATATATATATATATGTAATAGTAGAAATTATTATTATTAAAGAATATTATTAAATAGTATCAATTTCAACCAGTAGTCAGCATACGTAAAAAACGTCCGAGGACCGTGAATTCTGTTTAAATATAAACAACAAGAGAGACCACAATATGGATCCCTTGTATGCTAAAAATAGACGTCAAACTGTCTTACCACGAAATCTGTTTTCTCAAATTAGCAAGACGCTAGATGTTTACGAGCTAGACAAATGAAAAGAAATGAACATAGTACTAAGTTGTATGTTTATTCTTTTCATTTGTCTAGCTCGTAAACATCTAGCGTCTTGCTAATTTGAGAAAACAGATTTCGTAGTAAGACAGTTTGACGTCTATTTTTAGCATACAAGGGATCCACGTAGTGATCTCTCTTATTGTTTATATATATATATATATATATATATATATATGGACTGGCCTTGTACATACGTGCATATATGGACTGGTCTTGTACATACATGCATATATGGACTGGTCTTGTACATACGTACATATATATGTATGTATGGACGTTCGTATATGTAAGTATAACGTATGTTCTGTATATATATATATTTGTATTTATGTGCCCATCTGATATATTCAACTGACGAAGGCAGAGCTTATTTGAAGCAAAGCTAGAAATCCAGGATCTAGAATTATCCAGTAAAATCTTTTTTTGCTAGTTTATTTTGTCTCTCTGTCTCATCTCATGGCACGATATGAACATTTAAGGTGGTTTTTAGAGTCAGGGTTTTGACTGCTATTTCGGCATGGTGGTGTCTCTCAGATACCCTTATTTATAGTTGTAAGCAATTATTACCTTTGTAATGTATTTATTCCCATGCTGGCCACTTGATAATATCGATATTATCCTTATATATATATATATATATATATATATATATATATATATATATGTTTATACCTTTACATGTATATCAAAGCAGTGAAGTGGAAGATTAACTAGAGCGTCGGATAAAATCTCTTACTGTATTTCGCTTCTGTAAGTTTTAGTTTCGAACCCTGCTGAAGTAAACTTTATCAGTCATACTCACGGTCAGTAGAACATCAATTCCTACTAATTCTCTCTGTTCGGATTATGCCGTAATTCAGACATCCTATCCTCTTACAAAGCGTTACAATGCTTCAGTGTGAGAATATAAAGGATACGTGTGTGTATATAATACTCATCTACATCGATTTTCATTTTAATCTCAAGAGTGACAATTCACTGAATCTTACAAGTGAATTCTCATCGTAGAAAGATAAGAAAAATTCAACAAACACAAACTTATATATGTATATACTTGTATATGAAAGTTTGTGTACAATACATACAAATATATTAAATTAACCTATTTCTCCGCAAACTGAAAATATTATAAATAACCTCAATTAAATTTCAGCTCTTATTGGTATCTTATCATTGGAGAAAATTCTAGGGAAACTAGCAGCCAATCCGTATTTATACATAGCAAACAATAGCAAGTTTAGTAGCCTCAGAGAATTGGCTACTAATTCGTGTAGTATAATAAGTGCTTAGCACTATATGAGAGTTCATAAATATATATATATATTCGCACACATACACACACAGAGGCCATACAATCGATTTTTCAAACATCGTCCAGCTATCGACATTC
>NC_043001.1:18734241-18736741 GCF_006345805.1 Octopus sinensis
CCAAGGTACCACGCAGTGGGACTGAACCCAGAACCGTGTGGTTTTTAAGCAAGCTACTTACCACACAGCCACTCCTACGCCTATTTAATTATCCTTTTGTTTAGTCTTCAACTGCTAACAAATGCGCGCTAACGCGGAGTCTCAACATAATCGCTCCACCTGCTATAAATAACAACCAAATTGCCTTTAAATTAGACAGTTTTGAAATGGAGGGATACGTTAGATAATGAAGTTCAACGCAATGTCTCAGAGACTGCTTCATTCTGTTAAGACTGACGTGGAGCTATACAAAAGCACCTCAGTAAACATTAACGAATATTTGTATTTCTTTAGTGATTAGGATTAAGGCCGTTTTAGTTAACTTTTAAGGAATGCTTGTAGCGTATTATAATATTGATCTCAGGGTTATGTTAAGCAAAGTAGACCGTTTAACAACTTGAGAACAGAAAGTAGTTTGAACCGCCAGACGATCTCGCCGCACTTATGAATGTTTTAAATATAATTTTCTTCTATGTACAAAATCTTATATTGCTGCAGATGGTTATTTGTTTGTTGAGCGAAGCGGTCTTCGTCCCAGAGTGGAAGAAGTCCGAAACGTGGTCCTTTGCTATTCGTAAGATCCGCAGAAGAGAAATCAGGTCAACCCCCGACACCGAGAGCATCGACGGATGGATGAATGCACATCTAGGCTCAGCGGTTGCGTAGGAAGAAGTCGGGGACAAGAAACACGAAGAAAGAGTGAGAGAAAGTTGGGGCGAAAGAGTACTACAGGGGTCGCCACCACCCCCTGCCGGAGCCTTGTGGAGCTTTAGGTGTTTTCGCTCAAGAAACACACACACAATGCCCGGTCCGGGAATCGAAACCGCGGTCCTCCGACCGCGAGTCCGCTGCCTTAACCACTGGGCCTAGTATCGATACCCTAGTATCGATCTATTGCATTTCAATCTGTTTTAGGGTTAGGGTTAGGGGTGGGGGAAGGGTGTCTTTTTTTCTTCACAAACGTAAATAAACCCAATCTGTTTCTTAAACGAGGGACATATTCATACGGCACAGAATGTTTTTTTTACCTCAATAGACGTCAGTGATTGGTTGAAATTGCAGAAATTGAAGAAAAAAAACAAACAAATATCTTACAAACTATAGAATTTTCTCAATAAAGCCAAGAGAAAAAGATGTTTTATAAACACGTTCTACCAGTATACGAAGTTTAAAATTTTTTAGTTACCTAGAAATTATGTTAAAAACTGCCGGTCAAACCGAAAAGATCCCAATGATCTTAGTGAGTCTGTCTCGATCAACCGGATTCTATACTAGACTGTATCTTTTGATTAAAGTCCTACAACGTTCGTACTTGTGGAAGTAATGATGTCGCTGGTAATTATTTTACTGTCGGCCTTACATTAGTTATACAATAGCTTCCATGGATCATATAAGTGACTTGAGGACATTTTAAATCCAGCTAGAAATAGAAGCCATATTGCATAAAGCAAGTGCTTGCTAATGATTGATCTGATGATCTCTGCCGCCCACATTGGACATTCTAATCATAATGATCATAAGTTTTATTATAATGGAAGCCAATATGTAATACGTAATATGATAATCCAAAACTAATGTCATTTATTTACAACATTCCATACAAATGATGTTCTTCGTTATTGACTTAATTGATTTTGTATAGAGAGATTCATTAATGATGCAGATATGAAGGTTCGTTGTATTGTCTAAATGAATAGCAGCCTAACTTCTATCTAACCTTTCATATAAGTATGGATGTGTACGTACTGACGCATGGATGCATACGCACAAAGATACGTGCATATATTCACACACAACACACAAAGAAGCAGACAGAACAGACAGAACAGACAGACAGACAGACATACATACATACATACATACAGACAGACAGACAGACAGACACACACATATGCACACACACACACACACACACACACACACACACACACACAAGGAAAGTTCTGCACATATTTGGAAGCATGGAGATTGGCAAGAAATCTATCTACGAAGTACATTAAGTGCAATTTTTAATTTCTCGGTTTAAAAGTCAACGAATCTCTTTACTGTGTCGACATCAGTGCTGCGCCGCCTTCGGCAGATTCACGGTTCGATTCTAGTGGTTCATTTTGCTAATATTTTTTGTATGACGGGAATTTACTCTTTATACAGGATTGGCCAGAAGTCACCCGACAGTAAATCAACACTCCATAAATACTATCTGTAATTCTGTATTGACTCAAATGGAAAATGTGTCGCTCAAAAAGGACTTGCAGCGTGGAAGGTGTTTATAAGCCATTTAAGAAACACACAAAAACCGTTAGATTCACTTCAACATTTAAATTTAATTTATCAAAACATTTTCGTCGCTTTGAGACCGCGACCTGTTCACTGACAAAACTTCGAAGATGCAGCACGGAATTTTGTCAGTGAACAGGTCGCGGTCTCAAAGCGACGAAAATGTTTTGATAAATTAAATTTA
>NC_043001.1:18741741-18799241 GCF_006345805.1 Octopus sinensis
ACGCAACCCACAAAGGTACCTGAATTCAGAACAAGAAGGCTTCCAAAAATGCATTACAATATTTCACCCGGTTCTTCATGACGTAAATGCACTGAATTATAATGTTTACTCATGTTCTTTTCGACTCTAGGCACAAAGACCGAAATTTATGGGGGGGGGGCCAGTCGATTAGATCGACCCCAGTACGCAACTGGTACTTGATTTATCAACCCTGAAAGGATGCAAAGTAAAGTCGACTTCGGCAGAATTTGAACTCAGAACGTAAAGACAGACGAAATACCGCTAATCATTTCGCCCGGCGTGTTAACATTTCTGCCAGCTCACCGCCTTAAAATCTTTTTTTCTACTCTAGGCACAAAGCCCGAAATTTTTAGGATGGGCGTCAGTCGATTACATCGACCACAGTACGCAACTGGTACTTAATTTATCAACCCCGAAAGGATGAAAAGTAATGTCGACCTCGGCGGAATTTGAACTCAGAACGTAACGGCAGAAGAAATACCTATTTCTTTACTACCCACAAGAGGTTAAACACAGAGGGGACAAAGAAGGACAGACAAACGGATTAAGTCGATTATATCGACCCAGTGCGTAACTGGTACTTAATTTATCGACCCCAAAAGGATGAAAGGCAAAGTCGACCTCGGCGGAATTTGAACTCAGAACGTAACGGCAGAAGAAGTAATACGGCTACGCATTTCGTGCGACGTGCTAACGTTTTTGCCTTATGTTTACTCATATTGATACAAAGACAGAACAGATGGTGATATCTGCTACAGTGTTTTGATGATACTTAATTTATTCACCCCCTCCCCCAAAATAAAATAAAAAAATAAAAGGTGAAGTCAACTTCGGCAGGATTTGAACTCAGAGCTTGTAGGTTGAAGGGTGGTACTAAATATCTAATGCCATCCATCTACTTCAGTGAAAAATAATGAACTTTACGCTCGCACACACACGCACGCACACACATTTTATACTTAATCTTTAATTTGTTTCATCCATTAGACTGCGGCCATGTTGGGGCACCACCTTGAAGAACTTAATCAAACATATTCGACACTGGGTTTTTTCTGAAGTCTGTTACTTATCAGTCGATCTCTTTCATCGAACCACTAAATTACGAGGACGTAAACAAACTAAAACTGGCTAGGGAGCAGTTTTGGGAGACAAACTCTAGGCTAAGAAGACACACACACACACACACACACACACGCACACACACATACGACGTGCTTCCTTACAGTTTTCATCTACCAAATTCACTTACGTTGCATCAGTCGGTATGGGGCTATAGTCGCCATGATAGATCGTTAGCCACTACACACATTTTCTCTCTCTCCTTGTTTCTCTCCTTGTTTTTTCTGTGTCTCTTTCTGTGGAAGAGCGTAGGCTCGAAACGTAAAAGACTTTTATCTATTCCTGAGCGTTATACTAATACATCTGTTTGTTTTGTACACCACCTGTCTTCGTCTTTTGTTTTTTTTCGTAAACTCTCCCTATAGAAAAAGATACTCGCCTAAGGTGCCGGGCAGTGATACTGAACCCAGTACTACATGGTTGTAAAGCGAACTTCTTGGTCACACAGCTATGCCTGTGTTTATAGTTGTATTGATTCATACTGCTTACGATCAGCGCTTAGCATGCCATCTTCTTTATTTCTGTGATATTAAACTATAATTAGAAACAATTGAAACAAACTCATAACAAATTAGCACAATTTGTTCATTTCTCCCTTTACAATGTTTTGTAAAGTGTTACACGTTGAATTTGGCAGCTCTTAACGAAAGCTTCAATTTTGAAGGATGCCAAGATATAATTAAACTGTTTTATTTTATAGAAAATAGAACTAAAATAGACCGAATGAATGGAGCAAAGATAACGGTACTAAAATTAATATAAAAATTACAGATTTAAGAGCGCTGAAGACCACGTTTAAAGGACACTTCAAGTTATATTAAATGTGACAGTGTAAAGAAACATCAATTCAATGTTAAAGATTTTAAAAGAATATAAAAGAACGTAAACGTCAGAGGTTAGGGCAGCGGACTCGCGGTCGGAGGACCGCGGTTTCGATTCCCAGACCGGGCATTGTGTGAGTTTATTGAGCGAAAACACCTAAAAGCTCCACGACTTTCCGGTAGGGGCTTGGGGTTGGGGTGGGGTGGTGACCTCTGTTGTACTCGTTCGCCCCAACTTCCTCTCACTCGCTCTTCTTGTTTATTGAGTAACGCTGCGATGGACTGGCGTCCCGTCCAGCTGGGGGGAACACATACGCCACAGAAACCGAGAAACCGGGCCCACGAGCCTGGCTAGGCTTGAAAAGGGCGCATAAATAAATAAAAGAACATCATTTCAAGGAACATTACAAATATACAGATTGAAATATTGGTTTCGAATTTTGGAATAAGGCTAGCAATTTCTGAGGTAAAGGGTTAGTTGATTAGACCGACCCCAGTGTTCAGCTGATACATATTGTGCCTACCTTGTATAGGATGAATGGCAATGTTGATCGTGGCGGAATTTGAACTCAGAACGTATTGTGCTGGAGAAAATATCGCTAAGCATTTTGTCCAGCGTTCTAAATATTCTGCAAGATCGCTACATTAAAGCTGAACGAAAGATTAAATTTTACACCAGTTAATGTAATGAAGTAATATTAAGTTTTATAATTCAAAGAATACTTAGTATAAAGAAGGAACGATATATTAGAGATAGGATTAGCAACAGTTAAATTTAGGGGTTGTGGAGGCACATGGCCTAGTGGTTAGAGCAGCAGACTCGCGGTCGAGGGATCGCGTGTTCGAGTCTCAGACCGGGCGATGCGTGTGTTTATGAGCGAAACACTCAAGCTCCACGCGGCTCCGGCAGCTTACCTGCGACAGACCGGCGTCCCGTCCAGGTGGGGAACCTATACCCCAAAGAAACCGGGAAACCGGCCCTTATGAGCCAGGCGTGGCTCGAGAAAGAACAAACAAGCAACAAACAACAATAAATTTAGGGGTTAGCAACAGTTGCATCAAAGAGTAAAATTAGAAAAATCAGCATCAACTAATCCGATAAATGGGAACTGCTGATCTTCAAAAGGGAACTAAATATATATAATCGATAGAAGAATAACGAACTGCTTTCTGATTATTTCCATTTTTGTTCTTCAGAAGAGAAACCATGGAAACAGCTTGAACGTAAATATTCAATAGCAAAGAATTGTGTAGATCATGCCGAGTAAGATAATTGCTGGGGTTTCTGGAGACTATTGATCGTAGAGTTTACCAATAAATACCATTCTCTATCGAATACTTTAAAACTACTATTAATCTATTTTGAAAAAAAAAAATGTTCGTCATTTTAACGGAAATTCATTCGGAAAAGATGACAGAGACAAAAGCGACGAATGATGTCTTGGGAGAAAGATTACTAAATTTGTATTGATTTTTTAGAAAGGTATTAGGTTCAAAATTTCTAGGGAAATGGAAAATGAAATTAGGTGACGCTTTTTGCTATTCCCAAAATTCTTATTTGCATAACTGAAGGGAAAATATAAAGGCCGGAAATGCAATCTGGCTGTAGAAATGGTTCTCCAGAGGATTTTGCCATTATGTTACGTTATTGCTCAGAGCATGCATTTCACAAAAGAAATAAACGTTAAATTCGATGTGAGCTCGATGCTTCCCCACGAGTCAAATTCAACATAAATTTAAGGTTACTGTTCCTATGTTAAAAGAAATCACTAACAGATATCAATTCCAAACTAATCTAAATTTATATTAAAAGTTCACGTACAGCCATTAATAAATGTTTTGCTTTGTCGGACAACAATTCAACAAAAAAACGTGATTGTCATTTAGTGATCAAACCTATCTGTGAGAATAAGTATGGTGAGATGTGATTAAGTGATTAAGAAACGCATAGTAATTCAAGGTTTTAAATATTGGAATTTTCCTCATTCCTAAATAAAAGGGAACTTAACCGGCTTTGTTTTCTCAACCGCTAATCCTCAACGTTCACTGAAAATAAGAAATGTATTATGAATAACTAGCAGTATTGCCCGGCGTTGCTCGGGTTTGTAAGGGAAATAACTATATAAGCATTTTTAGAGAGTTATAGCAAAAAAATGCATTAAAAATGGAAAAAATGATAGTAAATTTTTTTAAAAATCGTTTACTCATCGTAGACATTTTTAGAGAGTTACTTCCCTTATATAATAGCGAAAAAATGCATCAAAATGGAAAAAAAAATGATGGTAATTTTTTTTAAAAATCGTAGACTCATCGTAGATGCGCGCTAATACCCAGAAGGGTTCGATATGAATCACGACTATAAGATACCCAGTTTTGGTTAAACTGCACCGCAAAATGTGGGAGTAGTTAGGAATCTAAATCGTAGGAGACAGACACACAACTTCTCTTTTATATTATGAATAATCTCAGAACTATTTAGATGGTTATCGATGGAAATAATTCATATCGTATTTAGTAAGGAATAGGTATTTGTCCGTAAGTAGAGGTTCATCGTCACTTACAATAGTTGTCTTTTCATAGTGAACACATGTGCCAATTATTTAACATTCAATGTAAAACGTGTCAGAACTGAATCCGGTAATGGTAAATATAAGATTCTGCAAAATGTGTGCATTTTTATGTGCGTGATAGAGAGAGAGAGAGAGAGAGAGAGAGAGAGAGAAGGAGTAAGAGAGAGTTAGTGTGTGAGAGGGTGAGAGAGAGTATATAGCATATACCTGCGGTTGTGAATGTCTTGTATGTATGTATGTATGTATGTATGTATGTATGCATGTATGTATGAATGTATGTATGTATGTATGTATGTATGTATGTCATTATTCAGTTTATTTAAAGATTTCCTGCCCATAGAGAAACAACCGGTTTCTAAGCTAGATCCAAAGCTCCTTCATTGGAATTTCAACATCAACAACAGGGTATTTTTGTTTGTTTGTACGTATGTATGTATATATGTATGTATATTTGTATGTATGTGCAGATTTGTATGTTTTATGTATGTATTCTCATACATATCGTTGTATATCTAGACATGCTTTCATATATTTAAATGATAAACTTCTGGAAAGTTTTACAGATTTTTACAGTACCAGTGTCGGATTGGATCTGTAGTTTTCGAACTAGTTTTCTCGTTTCTGGTTTTGAAAAGCCTAATTTATCAAGACTGCTATTTGGGCTGTGTGTTACATATATCGGGGCCCCAATAATTACAGGTATAAACCTGAGCTTGGAATCTGGATAGAGTAACTACATATGTATGTATTATGTAAGTATGTATGTCTCTCTGTCTCTGACTGTCTGTCTGTCTTTCTCTCTCTCTCTATCTATCTATACATACATACATACATACATACATACATACATACATATATATACACATAAATATATATATGTGTATATAATGTCATATCACGTGATCACGTGACCGACCAGACCATCAGATGTTGTTACACATCGCTGGTCACAATGCGTTCGCATTGTTTTTTTAGACTTCGAATGAAGCCACCCCGCTGGCTAAGCGAGCAGGCCAACAGAAGAAAGAGTGGGAGAAAGAGTGGTGAAAGAGTTCAGCAGGGATCACCACCTCCTGCCGGAGCCTCGTGGAGCTTTTAGGTGTTTTCGCTCAATAAACACACACAACGCCCGGTCTGGGAATCGAAACCGCGATCCTGCGACCGCGAGTCCGCTGCCCTAACCACTAGGCCATTGCGCCTCCATATAATGTCATATATAAAATCAAAAAGTAAAATCCATTAAATATTATGTTTTTAAGTTGCAGTTTGAGATTGAAACAAGCGAAAGTAATAAATGCATCTATTGTTGCTAATGAATTTGCCATTCGCAATACTAATATGAATTTATAAAGATATAAATAGTAATATTCCCAAACTCAAATGTATTCAGAAAACTTTTCATTCAAATCCCATTGTCCCAATTCTAGTTTGCTGCCACAATCCAACATATGTGTATCTGTAACAGAGAACGAAATATAAACTTCGCTCGTTGCATTTCTCGAGAAATCTCTCGGGAAATCGCGTTTACGAGAGAATACGAGATGACCACCGCCATGTTTCATTAAACCTAGTATTAATGGTGGTCAACAATGACCAGGAAACTTTCTTCCTACAAGCTTCATACGTATATTTTACTGCTGGAAAGAAAATCTATTCCATGTTTAGTTGCATAATTATAATAGTGATTTAGAATAAAGTCTCTTTTCTCTTTTTTCATTGGTAATAAAAACCAAAAAAATCCACTCACATATATGTATTTTGGACTGAACTGTTCCTCTTGTGTGTGACGTTGAAATGAAATTTATGAGAATCAGGACAAATTCAGTCTTCAGATTGTGAATTTGGAAAGAAACCTACACCTAAGCCCATGGGAAGGCCAACAAACCAAACCATTTTCTCTCTCTCTCTATCTCACTTCCTATTCTCCCCTCTCATTCTCTCTGTCTCTTTTCTCTTTCTACATATCGTCTAAATTGATTTTCTTTCAAAGAGTAAGTACATTTATAAATTTCCTGATCTGAAAGCTATATACATACATGCATGCATGCATACATACTTACAAACATACATGTATATGTTTGTGTATATAAGTGTACATATTCATACATACATACATACATACATACATACATACATACATATATATGCATAAACATATATACATACATATACATATATCAATATATATATTTATATATATTGGCACTCCGTCAATTACGACGACGAGGGTTCCAGTTGATCCGATCAAATGCCGTAAGACAGATTCTTTAAGCCAAGGCAACCGGCAGGAAACCTAGGGTTAGATGAAGAACGCGAGGGTTGGATAATACTCATAGCCTCAATGGGTCAGATTTGGAAACTCAATCGGAAAGTGTAATGTTGGGTGTTTCTGATAGGGCCCAATGAAGGAAGTGCCTGAGGATTTTCTACTCCCATGACCTGCGCAGGAATAATGGGCAGAGAAGGATAGCTGGCTGATTGGCTGACTGGATAGATGGATAGATAGCGTAACTTTCAATTGCCTGCTTTGATATACTTTAAACCATGATAATGATGTCGTTATCAACAACTGACTTTAGAAATATTATCGTTATTTTTTGTTGCTTACTTTTATCTTTTTTCTCTAATTACTTCTTTTGGTTCAACTTATACTCTTGTATAAATCGTAAAGTTCATATTGACTCGGATTTACAATAGATTTGATTCTACTCTTAGTACTGAGTGAACTCCTAAAACTAATGTTAGGTACTCTTAAACTAGTTTTACAAGAAAATATAACATTTATGTGTGTGTGTGTGTGTGTGTGTCAGTATGCGTGTGGTGTGCATGTGCAAGTACGTATATATGTATGTGTGTACATGAACAGAGTGGTAGAGATAGAGATAGATAGATCGATATATATATACTGAGAGAGAGAAAGAGAGAATATAAATTACTTATTGTTACCAGTATAATTACTGAAGCTACTTTCGCTTTACAATATATATATATATATATATATATATATATATATATATATATATATATTATATATATATATATATATATATATTATATATATATATATCACGTAGTCACGTGACCGGCCAGGCTATATATACAGGGTACAAGGGTAAATTGTCTCCATTTTATATTTTTTATTTCGCCCATGTGCATAATTTGTTTTTGATTTTATACACTACACAGTATAGTGGGGTTAGTTGGGCACCGTCTGTGAGTAAAACAGCACCATGACGCAATCCCTTCTGCCAAAAAACGACATGCTGTACTGCTTGGTATTCACGCCGGAAGCTCCAATACGAACATTTCAGAGTGTTGGGTATCAACCTGAGGACAGTGCATACACTGAGGGTGATAAAAATCAAACATCCAATCAACATCATGATGTTTGAAGTGATAACTCGTGATGGCAACGTTTCCATTCATCATCTCACATGGCCTCAGACTAAATACAGAGGCCTACATTAAATGCCTGGAGGAGGTAGTGCTGCCCTGGGTCAAGAGGGTGGCTGCCAGAAGACTCTGCACCTTGCCACATAATTGGTTGTCAGACAGTTTCTGTAACCGCATCACTCCTAAAATCTGGCCACCTAACTCCCCAAACTGCAAATCCCTTGATTATTATGTGTGGGGCGCATTTGAGCGAGGGACCAACAAAACCCTTTGTGACATCAAAGATGGACTGAAGGCAAGGATTACCGCAGAATTAACCAACTTAAACAAGGAAACCATCCAGAAGAGTTACAGGGGATCCCGAAGTCATCTGGAGGCCGCAGTTGAAACCAATGGCGATTTTACTGAATAAATTTACTCTTTAGTATTTCAAGATATTTTTATGTAATTTTGGTAAATATATCTGTTAAACTGAGATGTTAGTATTATTTTCATTTTTGCCCAATTTAGACGACAATATATTCACCGAACCCTGTATATATATACGTATTATATATGTATATATGTTTGTATATAAACATAATTCAGTTATAAAAGCGATCAACAACAACTAGTAGCTGACCTTTCCATTTTTCGTCAAATGATGACTCTAATGAAACATGAAAATATCTGGGATTAGTGCTAACCTTAGAAAATTTTCTCAGTTATTCTAAAAGCAATTAAAACAACCCAGAGAGTCTACTACGTTTTGAGCCTACGCTCTTCGACACAGAAATAAACAAGGTGAGAAAATAGAAAAAAAGGTATAGTGGCTAGCGATCTATCATGGCGAATGCCGGACGGAGGGGTGGGGGTCACACTGTATCGGTTACTATATCCTGAATCGGCTTCTATATATATATATATATTATATATATATATTATATATATATATATATATATATATATATATATATATATATATATATTATATATATATATTATATATACATTCACACACAGGCTGCGGTGAATATATTGTCTAAATTACGCAAAAATGAAAGTAATACTGACATCTCATTTTAATAGATACTCTTTTACTCTTTTACTTGTTTGAGTTATTTGACTGTGGCCATGCTGGAGCACCGCCTTTAGTCGAGCAAATCGACCCCAGGACTTATCCTTTGTAAGCCTAGTATTTATTATATCGGTCTCTTTTGCGAAACCGCTAAGTTACGGTGACGTAAACACACCAGCATCGGTTGTCAAGCGATGTTGGGGGGACAAACACAGACACACAAACATATATATACATATATACGACGGGCTTCTTTCAGTTTCCATCTACCAAATCCACTCACAAGGCTTTGGTCGGCCCGAGGCTATAGTAGAAGACACTTGCCGCAGGTGCCACGCAGTGGGACTGAACCCGGAACCATGTGGTTGGTAAACAAGCTACTTACCACACAGCCACTCCTAAGCACATAGATATATATATATATATATATACCATGTTATTTTACATTCAAATATTGCAGTGTCTACCTGATGATCATTAAAATGTATTTCATGGTGAGTAAGATACGTTCCTGTATAATCTTACTAGACGTTAAAATATACTGCTATAATATTTTCATATACAAGCTTTATAGTAAAATGTACATCGATTATAATGTCGAAATAGATTATATTATCCCATTCTCATTATCAATAAAATACTTTATTATCACAAGTACATTACTATTAAAAATACCCAAATCCACATCTTCAGATAACCTTTTATTGAAATATACATAAATTTATAAATATATCACCGATATTGCTTTACTTTCTAAATGAAAAGAAATAATACAGTTATCAAAGAAATAAAGACCCCATTTAACTAATTAACGTTAGCGAAAATACGTTCAGTTGATTTTAAATGATGTTCATATTTATTGAGATAAAACCTGAATTGAATATTCATTTTAGTTCAGTGCTAAACTATCAGTGATATGCATTTTGATGACCGCCTTCTTCATTAATATTTATATCTCATCGTTGAAATGCTATTGAATGGAGATATGAATTATTCAACGTTTTTATATCCATGTTATCACTGACGTAAGCATGAAATACGAAGGGTTAAAGAATCGCAAAAAATTTTTTCATAGGAATTTAATGTTTTTAAAAAGTTTGTATTGCAACTGTTTTATTCTAGGTTTCATGCTCGATTCCACAGGGCCAGTCTGCTGTAAGAAGACTTCTGGCTTAGTTTCAGGTGACGGAAGTTTGACAGACGGAAACCATGCGCACGCACCCACATTCACGCACAGCCACATACAAACATTCACATGTATGCTCTTTTACATGTTTGTTTACTTCAGTCACCGCGCTGGAACGCCGCTTTAATGGGTTTTAGCCAGTTGCATCAGACATAATACTTATTTATATTAAAATCGGGTACTTATTTTAACGATCTCCGCGGTAGCATACAGTTAGGTTGCAGGATATAGAAACCTATACTGTTTTCTCAAAGTGTGTTTCATAAAAACTCCGTTTGATAAAGCATATAGTTAGATATACATACATTTTTAAGTACATATTCATACACACACACAAACACAGACACCCACATATGTATATATATATATATATGTATATATATATATATATATATATATATTTATATATATATATATATATATATATATATATATATATTTACATATACATTCATACGTATGTATACATACACATATATATTTGTATATATATATATATATATATATATATATATATATGTATGTAGAGAGATATATAGATAGATAGATAGATAGATAGATAGAGAGAGAGAGAGAGAGAGGGAGAGAGAGAGAGAGAGAGAGAGAAAGTAAGTTAGAGGTTTTGGATTCAACCAACTAAGGGATAGTATTCATCCAATATACCGGTGGTAGAATACCCAATTATTAATACACAAGTGCTGGTTATTGCGTGGCAGTCACCCTACTGAGTATAATAATTAGGCGAGGGTAATGAGTGGTTTTACCCTTAATTTACATGGCAAGAAGAAAATGGAGGGGATCCAGAGGTTGTATTCATCAGCTGTTAGACATTATATTATGTCTATTTATTTATATTAAACCGTTCAGATAATATATAAATACATGTGTAAAGTATTAGTAATTTCTAGAATAGAGAAAGAAGATCAGTTTCTTACAGCTGTTTCAGCAAAGAGGTCACAATACCCCATGTATTATTTCCATCTTTTCAGTGTATTGTAGTAATCTGTAGATAAAATTAGGGTACTTGGGTATGCTTCTAGGCTTCATCAGAGAGTTTCATAAGATAGTCCAAAACCGATAGAAGGGGAATAAAAAACAGAGAACACAGTTCTACGTTCTCTGTATTTGTGTCTGAAACGCTGGACACTCCATTCCTCACGGCAATTTTCTGTACCTTTTCTGTCACTATGTGCGATGCACCCCCCCGCTAGCCTCCTTGGGTTATGTTCAATCTGTTTGATCAAAGTATCGTTGCACTTAAATTTTGCGGAAAGAGCTTCGTTCCATAAGGTTTCCGTTACATATGATCTCTGTATCAGAAACAATAAGCAATTTACATGAATTTTCCGAAAAGTGAAAGGGTTAATGATGGTGCAAAAGATGAAACATTTAAATTAGTCTTTCGCTACGTTTCCTTTCCTTTATCTTCAAAACTGTGGCAAAGGGCCGTTAATACTAAAAATCCACTCAAGAAGAGCAACATATCGTGCATCCTCACGTTCACACCTCTGAGTATTTGTGCTTACACGAGTCTGATTGTGTAAAATTTAAATCACTTTGACATAATCTGTTTAGGATTACCTGAAAAGATTAATTGGATTTCAACCTTCATGCAATTAGAAAGCTTTCGTCTTATCAGATAATCAATAAACGCATTTTGTCTAAACACCAATTTATTTTAATCACTACTGCGTAAAATATTCTCTTTTACACTTTCTTCTGTTTTGCTGATATCTTTGAACTGTTATTGAGTACTATCATATGCACTGACGTCATTGCAAATCCAGAGTAAGAAATCTTATGAAAGGCAGGAGGAGAGAAAGATTATAAAAGAAGTTAATGTGAGACGTGATCAAAAGATTTGGTGAAGCTGTACACAGAACACGATAATCGTGAGTTATAAAATACAACTAAAAATGTTATATAGGGTTAAATAAAATATTTTGAAATTACACCGACAGGCAGAATAAAGAACGGAAAACAAAACAAATGGTATCGAAATTTAATAATTTACATTTCGTGACAAATCAATATGAAGATTTTCGTGTTTTCTATGAATATGTTCGAGATTATTTATGTGAATATACGTTAAGTTCCTCTCAACTGTGCACTTTAAAAACGACTACTAAATAGTAATATGTCAGATGAAATTATTTTTCAACTTGTCAAAGGGTAACAATATCTAGCTGCTTGAATATTTAATGATATACTGTTACTAGGTATTAGACTCAACATGAAATAGTTGTAATGTCATGCGATAGACTGTAGGGGCAGCTTTAAAGTTTTCATTTGAATCATAAATCTTTTATAAGCTTGTGTATCAGCTTGTGCATATACATGTTTGAGTATTAAAAACAGGAAATGTACTCGGCATATGTGTCAGAGTTTATTCATTAGTTTGTGTGTGCGTTCGCTCAACCGTAGAAGTATTTCATGTTATCGCTTGAATGAACTCACAGAAGCGAGAAACTTTAAATAGTGAAGAAATAAATCAACTTCAAACGAATAAATGAACATTTTGCATGTATTGAGTTCTTTTCGCCTGCTTATGCACCCAAGCATGGAAAAACTTCGTTAAACTTCGTTAAACTTCGTTATCGGAATTTAAAAAAAATACAAGGACGTCAATCGCAATTTTGTGCCAAACGTAGAAGTGATATCTCGCAGTATGGAAGCACTCCTTCGGTTACGACGATGAGGGTTCCGGTTGATCCGAATCAACGGAACAGCCTGCTCGTGAAATTAACGTGCAAGTGGCTGAGCACTCCACTGACACGTGTACCCTTAACGTAGTTCTCGGGGATATTCAACGTGACACAGAGAGTGACAAGGCCGGCCCTTTGAAATACAGGTACAACAGAAACAGGAAGTAAGAGTGAGAGAAAGTTGTGGTGAAAGAGTACAGCAGGGATCACCACCATCCCCTGCCGGAGTCTCGTGGAGCTTTTAGGTGTTTTCACTCAATAAACACTCACAACGCCCGGTCTGGGAATCGAAACCGCGATCCTATGACCGCGAGTCCGCTGCCCTAACCAGTATGAAAGGTCTTGCCATTCATAAAAGTTCTTCACCAGGATGATCTAGAGTTTCATTTTATTGATCTTTATCTATCTAAAGGCTAAGTCAACCTTGAACTAAAGAAATGTTACTCGTACGGAATAAGCGCTGCCACATTTATTCAATACACCGATTTTGTGGAAAACATTCGCCGACATATGTTTATGCATTTTCAGAACGAGTAACCTTTACTGAATTTTAGCCGATCTGCACATCAAACATTATGTAGGAGCCTGGTTTGTTACCGCCAATATTCTATAATATTGCAGTCGGAAAGTCCTCATTATATCCCTTCAAACATGCGTAGGCTTTGACATCAGATTTTAATTATTAATGACCTAATCAGAGGCGGAAGAACAGTATGAAAGAGTCTTTTATGAATCCCCGAGTCTATTAAGAAGAAAATTTTGTTCACAGATCAGAAACTTATCTCCAAATGTTTGAAGCAGAGTTGATAACACTAAAGGCACCAATGAACCAGGTAGTTGTGCTGTACGGGGTGGAGAGATCAAATCTCTCGCTCATTAATTTAAACAGTGTTTTGGATGGTCTTAATTACAGTTTTCGTTCTAGTAAATTCCACTCTCGAGACATTTGTCAATTCGATGTTAAGTAAAAGACACCGGTTACGCAACGTGATTGGTCCGAAACTACATAGTTTCGAAACCAACTCTGCGCCTGAGTGTGTTTGGTTTAATATGAGGCTCGTTTTGATACGACCTGGTTGTTGACTACCTTAAGTGAAGCTCAATCTGTTGCAAGCTTTCCGAACTAGGCCCCACCGGATCACTCTCCAGTTAACTTTAAGCTGGTTATCATTCGCATCAGTCACACAAGGTTGGGTATCAGCTGCGTCAATTTCAGTCAATCATGGCTTTCTGGGAGGACCAACAGAGATCAAAAACACTCTCCTTCCTCCTTTGAATAAATTATATATATAAAAAATAGCTTCATTTGTATATCTATTGCTTGATGAATAATGACAATTTGGCAAGTTTTACTAATGTTTTCCTGTTCAGTTAGAAAAATGCTACGTCTGAAGTTAAATTTCTCTTTTCATAATTTAATAAGATTGAATAATATTGAATATTTAATATTAATGAAACTTTACAAATCTGACAGCTCATATATATATACTTATATATATATATCAACAATAACAATACAGTCCACAGATATACAATTTACACAAACTGTCTTCCTGTCTTTCGCTTTCCAATTATAAATAATAATTGAATCTACTGTGATAAATAGCACGTATATTGAGAAACAGAATTATTGTAACCTGTCTGAAATCACACTTTCTGAGTATGTTTTAATGATGAAGCCAAGAATAACAGCCATTCATAAACTAGAGTTATCATTTTGCTTTCTATTGTTTTAAGTTTTTAACGTATTTTCAACGTTGTATTGGTTTAACCACCTCCTATGTTTTCTATATATCTATATATCACTTTAATGTTAGTTAGAAAATGTTTGTTATATATTTTAACGTCTAAAATGTCTCTTATGGCGAAAAGTGTAAAAACACCATTTCTGCCATCGCTTTCCTCTAGTGGATTCCCAGATGCGCGTTTCTGGCTTTTTAACCTTCCTCAATACGTATTCATATAGTATCTGATCTGGTTAAAATAAATAAATAGAAATAATATAATGTCTAACAACAGATGAAGCAGTTACTCGACAACTTTAATTAAATATAAGGGACTCTGGACTCCCTCCATTTCTTCTTGTCATATATATATATAAATATGAAACATAGTAAATAGGGTAATAAAAATAAATTATTATTACCAGTGACCTAGCACAAAAGACGAATTAGTCATTAGACTATACATTATTCATATATAAATACATTAAAAGGCTTCCAAATAAAGAAGCAAGTGCTAGATACACAAAAAGGGGATAAATTCATGGAATGGAATGAAAATCAAAAACGTTTACCATCTCAGCTAATCCTGTACTGCAGTTTATATATATATATATATATATTCGTCTTTTGTGCTAGGTCTCTGGTAATAATAATTTATTTTTATTACCCTATTTACTATGTTTCATATTTATATATATATATGACAAGAAGAAATGGAGGGAGTCCAGAGTCCCTTATATTTAATTAAAGTTGTCGAGTAACTGCTTCATCTGTTGTTAGACATTATATTATTTCTATTTATTTATTTTAAACAGATCAGATACTATATGAATACGTATTGAGGAAGGTTAAAAAGCCAGAAACGTGCATCTGGGAATCCACTAGAAAAAAGCGATGGCAGATATGGTGTGTTTACACCTTTCGCCATAAGAGACAAGTTCTTTTTTTTTTTCACTGTTAACTGCAGTCAATCTCACTTTAGACGTTAAAATATATAACAAACATTTTCTAACTAACATTAAAGTGATATATAGATTTATAGAAAACATATATATATATATATATATATATATATATATAATAATATATATATATTTATATATAAAGTGCAGTGAAGCAGATTCATAGCTGTAACTTTAACTAAAAGCTGTCAACATAAGTAACCGTGTTGCACTACTGCACCGCCTGGTGGGGATAAATTTAGCAGCATCGGCGCCATGTTGTGATTAAGAGTAAATGAATTTTTGGGTTAGTTAGGGGGTTTTTACACCTTTTACCATAAGAGAAAATTTTTTCTCCATAGTGGTTGCAGCGAATTTACCTTAAGAAATTAAAATATGTCAAATACGTTTTAATTAACCTAAAGTTCATTAATACCCTAATCACTGCTTGCGCTTATGTTGCTCTTTTTACTCTTTCACGCTTTTAATTGCTTCAGTCATTTGACTGTGGCCATGCTGGAGCACCGCCTTCCTTTAGTCGAGCAAATCGACCCCAGGACTAATTCTTTGTAAGCCTAGTAATTATTATATCGGTCTCTTTTTCCGAACCGCTAAGTTACGGGGACGTAAACACACCAGCATCGGTTGTCAAGCGATGTTGGGAGGACAAACACAGACACACAAACACATACACACACACATTCATGTATGTATATATATATATATTTATAATATATATATATATATATATATATATATACATATATACGACGGGCTTCTTTCAGTTTCCGTCTACCAAATCCACTCACAAGGCTTTTGTCGGCCTGAGGCTATAGAAGACACTTGCCTAAGATGCCACGCAGTGAGACTGAACCCGGAACCATGTGGTTGGTAAGCAAGCTACTTACCACACAGCCACTCCCACGCCTGCTGTCTATATATAAATATGCTTTGTAGTCAACTTTGTATGAAGTGCATTACCTTGTATATAGCGGATCTTTGTGATCAATAGAGAAACCATTACGCATGCACGCACGCATGCTCGACGCTTGAACACACACACACACACAAACACAAGCATATGTATGTATGAAAGATTGTAAGTGTGTATATGCGCGCGCGCGCGCGTGTGTAGATGCATATACGTATACATTCACGCACACACACAAACACATATAGTCTCTGGTATGTCTTCTGTCCTTACTAAATGTTATCAGAAAGTAATAAAAAGAGAAATACATTATATAAAACATATGCAGAGTATTTTCATCTGTAATTTAACAAAGAAAGCAGCAACTAAAATAAATAACAAAAACAATAGACTTTTAATCAATACATTACAGTCAATAAAATTCTTCCTGAAAAGCAACATGAAATAGCCTGCTGACGATGAATAATGTAAACATTATTAGCCAGAGAATAATATCATTTTAATTCTTTCGGCAAGAAAGGGAAATAACACCGGATATGTTTCGATTTTATCAGACCGCCACCCCATCAAGGAATCATGGATTCCACCGTATCTATTGAAGTAGTGACGACAGAGTGACTACTGGAATGTAGACTTAGTTTCGGGAAATAGAAACATTCTGTGAATGAATTTCTCTTAGACACAATCTGCATGGAAAAAGTAAAAGATAAATTATTGTTAATATGCCTCAGCCATGATTGTGTATGTAGGAAACACGCGTTGCTAGCACCTGGTTTCGAGTTCATCCCCATTGCACAGCAACTTGGGTAAGCGTCTTCCTCAATAGCCCCGGGATGACCAAGGCCTTGTGAGTAAATATCGTAGACGGAAACTGTGTGGAAGCTTGTCGTAGGCGTGGCTGTGTGGTAAGAAGCTTGCTTCACAATCACATCGTTCCGGGTTCAGTCCCACTGCGTGGCACCTTGGGCAAGTGTCTTCCACTATAGCCTCGGGCCAGCAAAAGCCTTGGAGTGTGTTATTGTGTCTGTATTTGTCTCCCGATAATCGCTTGTCAACCGTAACTTAGCGGTTCGGCAAAGAGTGCGATCGAACAAGTACTAGGTTTAAAAATACGTTCTAGGGTCGAATTGTTCGAAAAAAAAAATACTTCAAGGAGGTGCTCCGGCATGCCCGTAGTCAAGTGACTGAAATAAATAAAAGAATAAAAGAACACACACACACACACACACACACACACACACACACACACGCACACACATATATGTATGTATATATATGTATTAAACTATGGTTGCAGAACAAACAAATATAAGTTCATCCACGTAACATTTCATATCTCGAACATTTAATCACATAATGTTTTTTCTTTCACATAGAATATACATGTATAACATCACGGAAGATGAAGCACAACTCATCAGTACAAGCATATAAGCAAAATACAAGAAAAATGTGTGAATTTCTGTCTACCAAATCCACTCACAAGGCTTTGGTCATCCCGAGGCTATAGTAGAAGACACTTGCCCAAGGTGCCACGCAGTGGGACTGAACCCGGAACTATGTGGTTGGTAAGCAAGCTACTTACCACACAGCGACTCCTGCGCCTAGTTATGTTTGTGTTGACATATTATGTGGCGAACTTCAAAGCGCTAAACAAACTGACACATGCCAATTTAAATTATACTTAATCACGAGAGTGAATTAAGATGTAGGAAACCTGTAGGAATCGAACCTTCGCTTCGTCGTTAATAATTATACCATTATACCATTCTGTCTTATCAAAGGAAAATGTCATTCACCCATCGGGAGCTGTATAGCAGTACGTTTCGATGACGGCGGCGAGCTGGCAGAATCGTTAGCACGCCGGGTGAAATGCTTTGTGGTATTTCGTCCGCTGTTGCGTTCTGAGTTCAAATTCAGCCGAGGTCGACTTTGCCTTTCATCCTTTCGGGGTCGATAAATTAAGCACCAGTTACTCACTGGGGTCGATGTAATCGACTTAATCCGTTCGTCTGTCCTTGTTTGTCCCCTCTGTGTTTAAGCCCCTTGTGGGTAGTAAAGAATTAAGGAAAGAGTTAAGAACGTTTCGATGTTTGAATTAGTTTTGAATATTTGCACATAAGAAGCCTCTTTTATTTCTGTTTGCTTTGATTTTACTTCGATTCGATTATTCAAATCCATACGAAGCCAACGTGTACTTACGTCTATAGGAATTGTACGAGCGCTCGCAGATGTACAAGTACAGCAAATCCGCATATGTATAAGGATTAACTAGAACTCACATGTGTAGAAATTCGACGACTTGTCACATCTGAAAGAATCCACGTATTCATATCTGTAGCGTGTCCACCAGGCAGTACCTAAGTGTTCGAATCGCTAGACATAGCCGGTACTCTCTCTTAGATCATATGTTGCAGTTAAACCAATACATTGGAAAACGTAGTTCTTTTCAAATACAGAAAAAAAGATCAGTTGGTCACATCTGGAATATTTCTGATAATAGAACTACTTCATTAGGGCTAACCCCGGCCTAAACAGCTACACCTCACATCTGGGTTTTATATAACACGCATAACTGTTTGTGTTATTAGCACCCTAAGCGGGTATTTAATGTATATTTTAAAGGTAAATTACACCTGTCTCACTTTGAAGATGGTGCAATAGTTAAAAAAAATATTACCTTATTCTTTGATCACAACTATATCTAAATTACTATATGTGTTATTAATGAGGACATTTCAATTTATTAAGCAATAATTCAGTGAAACAGAACATAATTTGCAAAATGTACACACGAAGAAAACGAAGAAAAATAAACAAAAACTGAATCAATATTTTAGCACCCAAATAAGCCTGATAGTTGGTATCAAAGAATAAATTAGATTTTTAATATTATGTACCAGCATAGGATAAACATACATTTCGTCTGCAAAGTGAGACGGATGCGATGGTAAAAATTTACCATTCATGCGTGTGTCTTTGACAACCAGTGTTGATTTGTTCATGTGCCCATAACGTAGCGGTCCGGCAAAAATTATCGATAGAATATGTACCAGACTTAAAAATACTGGGGGTCGATTTATTTATCTAAACCCTTCAGGGAAGTGCCTCGGCATGGCCACAATCAATGACTGAAACAAGTAAAATATAAAAGATAAGCAGCATAGGCGCAGGAGTGGCTGTGTGGTAAGAAGCTTGCTTCCCAACCCCATGGTTCCGGGTTCAGTCCCACTGCGTGGCACCTTGGCCAAGTGTCTTCTACTATAGCCTCGGGCCAACCAAAACCATGTGAGTGGATTTGGTAGACGGAAACTGAAAGAAGCCTGTCGTCGTATATATGTATACATATATGTATATATATATATTATATATATATATTATATATATATATATATATATATATATATATATATATATATATATATATACATATATATATAACGGTTAAACTTGATGTAGATAAAGCTATGAATAATAGAGTACAAATTTTGAGTTAAAATCTCTTTGGAGGCAGTTTTTCAACTTTACGGGGACGTAAACAAACCAGCATTGGTTGTCAAGCGATGTTGGGGGGAAGGACAAACATAGACACACAAACATATACACACACACACACATATATATATATATATATATATATATATATAAAAGAATAAAAGAATAGCAATAAATTTTAGCAGAAAAGCTGAAAGAATTAGGAATTGTTTTCTACATTTCATATTTTAAATAATATTTCGTTTTTGGATTTGGTTTGCAAGATTCTTTATATGAATTCGTGTGTTGAACCATATTCTGTTGTGTCTGGGGAGAGTCATTTTCTTTTGGTGCCTTATTATTTAACACACTCACCGGTAAAATTTCCACTCTTTTTTCTTATTTCTATTTTCCTAAAATTTTCGTTGCGTCTTGCAACCTTTTCAATAGTTTTGACTCTATTGAAAAGGTTGCAAGACGCAACGAAAATTTTAGGACAATAAAAGTAAGAAAAAAAGTGGAAATTTTACCTTTGAATGTGTTAAATAATAAGGCACAAAAAGAAAATGACTCTCCCCAGACACAACAGAATGTTTTAAATAAGTTATCTGCTTTCGGACGTGGTTTGTTATTATTATATCATAATGTTTCTTGAGAACTCAGGCTTCACAAATTTCCCGTCTATTCCTCGAAGTGTGTATTGTTGTCGAATACTAGTTCGAGTAGCGGTTGAAATCGTTTCCTTTCATTTACGTTTGTAAAACCCCTGAAAAAGATTTGTATATGACAACTATAACTGCTTCCATTTCGTATATGCCAAAAAAAGATTTGTATATGACAACTATAACTGCTTCATTTCGTATATGCCAAAAAAAGATTTGTATATGACAACTATAACTGCCTCCATTTTGTATATATATGCCAATAGAGTTAATAACTTATTGACAGAAACCACTTATTTATGAAAAGAGAAGCAGGTAAACAGAAATTTGATGTTTACTTCACGACGTGATATATAATAAAGACGTTTAATCAAAATTAAAATAATTGTAAACGACGTTTTCTATAGCTACTGAATGATGAGAGATAGTTTCTCTAACAATAGTAATAATTACGCCTGAAGGAAAAAGTTAGTGAAAGACGAGACATTTAAATAATTATATTTCTTTCTTCGAAATGAAGCACATTTGAAAGAATAATGGACATAATCAGTTGAAGGGCCTTAGAATTGGTGAGCTGCTTCTTACGGAAGCCAACAAGAAAGTCTTTAGCTGGTCGCTCGAACTTCTAGAAATAGCAGCCAAAGCTCCATCAAACCACACAAATACGATCTTAGCAAGAAACATATTGAATAATATACACTTGGGTTCTTTGTGTACAGGAAAACAGACGTGATGTTTACGGCTGGAATGCTTTGGATCACAAGTTTGCTCAGTCACGGTTGAACTGGGGTTAAACAACAACTAGTGTTTTATTATTACACTCATTTGAACTGTGAACTAAATATGTACCAATTATGTACAAAAGTATCAACAGGCCTAGGAGTGGCTGTGTGGTAAGTAGCTTGCTTAACAACCACATGGTCCCGGGTTCAGTCCCACTGCGTGGCATCTTAGGCAAGTGTCTTCTACTATAGCCTCGGGTCGACTAAGTGAGTGGATTTGGTAGACGGAAACTGGAAGCCCCGTCGTATATATGTATAGGTGCAAGTGTGTATGTTTGTGTGTCTGTGTTCCCACCCCCCCAACATCGCTTGACAACCGATGCTGGTGTGTTTAAGTCCTGGCGTCGATTTGCTCGACTAAAGGCAGTGCTCCAGCATAGCAGGAGTCAAATGACTGAAACAAGTAAAATAGTAAAAGAGATAAGAATCTAAACAACATCCATTTGCTGTGTGGTATGTTATGTTTTGGGTAAATATTAAACTCCAAAACATTGATGGGCTGACGAATAGAATTAAAACAAATTCATAGTTTCAATTAAAGAAATCATTAATGCGGGTAAGATGATTAAACGAAGCTGAGTATTAACTGACTCCAGGTTTTAACCTCTTTCGAGATAACTATAAGCTCGTATCGGTGATTCAATTAAATATATATTTCTTTACTACCCACAAGGGGCTAAACACAGAGGGGACAAACAAGGACAGACAAACGGATTAAGTCGATTACATCGACCCCCAGTGCATAACTGGTACTTAATTAATCGACCCCGAAAGGATGAAAGGCAAAGTCGACCTCGGCGGAATTTGAACTCAGAACGTAGCGGCAGACGAAATACGACTACGCATTTCGCCCGGCGTGCTAACGTTTCTGCCAGCTCGCTGCCTGTTCAGTGATTTAATTAAATATAATTATTCCTTTTTAACGGTTAAACTTGATGTAGATAAAGCTATGAATAATAGAGTACAAATTTTGAGTTAAAATCTCTTTGGAGGCAGTTTTCAACTTTTTTATCCAAAAGGTTTTATTAATTCAATATTTACATGCTATTATTTATAGCTTTATCTACTTCGAGTTCAACCGTTAAAATCAAATTATTTCACATCCTCTCGAAGTATCTATATTCTATGACGAAAATAATTATCCCCATTTTTTTGTGTATGAATAACATCAAAATTTATTCCAACTGTAACAACATACATGTTAAAAATTTCTTAAGATTACATTCAGATAACTGTTGTCAAACAGATTTAGAGATATAAATGTTCTTCATTTTTCACCCTTTCCACAAATTACATTGTTCTAATCTTTTATGCACATGTTCATTACCCACACTTTTACAAGTAGATATCTATATATACATGGACACACAAAAACGAACACATTTAAAAACATTCAGAAACATTTACTACATATGTGATACATATGGTACCTCAAACTTGCTTTAAAATTGTATGAATATACCAAGCGTTGTGTCTGGCCAAATAGGTATTATTTGCTGGTATTTAGTTTTTATTTGCCCAAATAGAAGTTCATTTTTGCAATTGGAGTCGACGTAGCTAATTGACTTACACTTGAATTGGATTCAAATGTGAAACTCATAAGAAGAATTTGGTCTGGAAGACTTTGTCTCGAGTAATTTGATAGGTATATGGCTTCACAAGGAAAATGTGGTTCTATTCAAACCTGGTATTTATTAGGTAGTCAAGAAAGTTCTTACGGAATTTTTAATTTTGGTTTTAAATGATATATTTTCAAATTAATTTTCGTTAAATTACTTTGACTTTATATATAATTTTAAAGCTCATTTTTCGCTCTATCTAATCGTGTTACTCTTTTTTCTTTTTGAATAACTAGACCTTTTTTCCGGAACGTTGAACACAACATGGACAAAAAGCAAGTTTGCACAATTTTTTTTTGTCCAGTTCAAGCTAGGCCGAAAAGCTGCCGAAACAGCTCGCGATATCAACGATGCGTTTGGCCCAGAAACCACTAACGAACGTACAGCACAATGGTGGTTCAAGAAATTTCGTAGCGGTGACTACCACTTTTTCAAGCATCTCGACAACTTCCTGCGTGAGAAATGCTTCAAAAACCAAGACGATGCCAGACACGCCTTCAACGACTTCATCGCCACCAGAACGCAAGATTTTTACGCTACTGGCATAAATAAACTTGTTTCACGTTAGCAAAAGTGTGTTGATTCTGATGGTGTATATTTCGATTGATGAAGTTTTCTTTGAGCCTAGATATGTGCATCTGAATTTAAAGGTTAAAAACCACAAGAACTTTATTGACAACCTAATAGTTACACCTCTACATTCTGAGTTTAAACTCTGCCGCGTTCGACCACGCAACTCCCCCCCCCAGCAGTCAATAGAAACAAACCGGTCAAAATTCTAGCTTCCATTGAAATAACTTAACACTTCACCCACGAATTTGCTACCTTAATCTTATCTGAAAAAAGAAAATGATATTATTAATAGAAATGCTTATACCATTTATGTATTGAATATGAGTTTTGGAACAATTGAAACTTACATATTTTAGTTTCTATGGAAACTCAAATAAGTGTAAAGACGAGGTTATAAAATAAAGATATGAGAGCAGCTGTTATTTTGGTGTATACAATATAAATAGCCAATAAAAAAATTCGCTGAAATTTAAATACATAATATAACTGATATATTTTATCATAAAATATATCAATAAATAAATGAATTCTTCTAATTTAGCATGTAGTTTTGAGATTATCATTGAATAAGTGATGAGATAAAACATAAGCTACACATATACCTACAGTCATAATTACAGTGTAGGAAGCTAAATGTCAACAGATGAACGAGGGAATATTTGCACCTGGAGTGAATTGCAAATACATCAGAATCTACGGTGGCGCAGCTGTGCTGAGAAATATTATGAATCTTTACTTTTACGAAAACATTTTCTATTTCTTTATTGTCCACAAGGGGCTAAACATAGAGAGGACAAACAAGGACAGACAAAGGGATTAAGCCGATTACATCGACCCCAGTGCATAACTAGTACCTATTTAATCGACTCGAAAGGACGAAAGGCAAAGTCAACCTCAGCGGAATTTGAGCTCAGAATACAAAGACAGATGAAACGCCGCTAAGCATTTCGCCCGGCGTGCCAACGCTTCTGCCAGCTCACATTGATGTAGTATTGGTATGTATGATATACACTATATATTAGTTTGATGTCTCACTCTTAAGACTTAAATATTCTTTTATATGGGTTTTATAGGTTTCGTTAGAAGGTGGATTCCAGTTTGAATGAGAGCAAAAGTTTGCTCGTGAGCAATCGGTTTGCTGTCCTTGATTTACGTTTTCGCTTGAAATTGAGGTAAAATTTCCTTCAAATAACATTGAGCATGTTAGATAGTGTAAACATAGATACACTATGGCGCAAGAGTGGCTGTGTGGTAGGTAGCTTGCTTACCAACCACATGGTTCCGGGTTTAGTCCCACTGCGTGGCACCTTGGGCAAGTGCCTTCTTCTATTGCCTCGGGCCGACCAAAGACTTATGAGTGGATTTGGTAGACGAAAACTGAAAGAAGCCCGTCGTATATATATGTATATATGTATGTGTGTGCGTGTTTGTGTGTCTGTGTTTGTCCCCTCAACATCGCTTGACAACTGATGCTGTTATGTCTACGTCCCCGTAACTTAGCGGTTCGGAGAAAGCCACCGATAGAATAAGTATTAGACTTACAAAGAGTAAGTCCTGGGGTCGATTTGCTCGACTAAAGGCGCTGCTCCAGCACGGCCGCAGTCAAATGACTGAAACAAGTAAAGAGAGTATGGCTGCAAAAAAGCTGGAACGCTAATGATTACATATCTGCTAAATCTGGGTAGATCTGATGCTAAAGAACAAGAATAGCTATCAAATCCAAAAGTATCTGTGTTATTAAATATCATTAATGAGAAAAGTGCATGCCACCGAGTAATTAGGTTACTGGACAATCATACGTGAGAGACTAGAAATAAATTCTAAGTCGTTGACATATATGGCCATAAGGAACAGAATTTATTGCTTAAATACTCCAACACCTAGCCTGGTACTTCACTGAAATAACAATATATATATATATAAGTTCAGCAACAATTTAGATTCAAATGAATATGGTACTTAATTTAGATGCACCAGAATTTTGTATGGTGTTATCCATAAAAATTTGCGGGGTGATTATATGTGTATATATATATAAATATATATATATATATATATATATAATATATATATATATATATAATTATAACAATAAGGGTTTAGCAACAAGTTGCTTGACCACATACCGAAAATTTTGGAAATAGCAGCCAAAAGACTACTATTTCCTTTTTCTACAAAAATATGTCCCCACAGACAACAATATTTGTAACTCACACGTACTCTATTACTCTTTTAGTCTTTTACTTGTTTCAGTCATTTGACTACGGCCATGCTGGAGCACCGCCTTTAATCGAGCAACTCGACCCCGGGACTTATTCTTTTGTAAGCCCAGTACTTATTCTATCGGTCTCTTTTGCCGAACCGCTAAGTAACGGGGACATAAACTCACCAGCATCGGTTGTCAAGCAATGCTAGGGGGACAAACACAGACACACACACGCATATATATATATATATATATATATATATATACGACGGGCTTGTTTCAGTTTCCATCTACCAAATCCACTCACAAGTCTTTGGTCGGCCCGAGGCAATAGTAGAAGACACTTGCCCAAGGTGCCGCGCAGTGGGACTGAACCCGGAACCATGTGGTTGGTAAACAAGCTACTTACCACACAGCCGCTCCTGCGCCTATGGCATAAAAGAAGAAAAATAATGAAATCAAACAGTCTTTGATTAATTATGGACGCGTTTCTGGATTAGAATCATAAGATACATTTCCGTTATCAACATAATATTTCGATAAATAAATCTAGAAATGCTAGGAAAACTTACCTCGTATATTTCTGACCAAGCATAATTAGAACATATAAAAGCTAATTAGCATATCCGCATTTATATAGACGAGTGAATTCGTATTTCCCTCCAAACTTTTTTCTACCACGTGAGTCACAAAATAAATTAATTATCTTTCAACCTATATCTGTAATGATTATACATACATATATATATATATATATATATATATAATATATATATATATATATATATATATATATAATATATATATATATATGTATATATACTTTATTTAAAAGCAGCAGAAATATAATAAAAGCTGATACTCGGAGTTTCACGTTCCCGTTCGTCGGACAGTTTTGACGAACGGGAACGTGAACTCCGAGTAACAGCTTTTGTTATATTTCTGGTGCTTTTAAATAAAGCATATTCCTCTACCTCTGGTATTTGAGTACTCTTTTTTCCACCTTGTATCACATTTATGTGCTTAATCCAGTATATATATATTATTCCACTTAGTATTTTTCTTTTGTCTCATCCATTGCTTTAGGTCGTGCTGAATTTTATTTTTATTTGAGAACATAATCCTTGTGGAGAATGGCGATTTGACGTCTATATCTAGCATGTGACTGTCCACCTTTTGTGTTCAGTCCTTAATTGGTATATAAAATATTTTAATCTTCGGATTCTTTTTAATGTGCTAGACCACTGGTTTTAATTGACTAATATCAATTTCTACCCTTAATTTTTAAATATATATATATATATATATATATATATATATATATATATATATTATATATATATATATATATATATATAGGAAAAAAGCAACAAGAATGGATTAAAATCTCGGTATTGTACCGAGATTTTAATCCATTCTTGTTGCTTTTTTCCTATTTGTAATCACCCCACTTGTCGTATGGTTAACATCATATAGATTTCCGGTGCATCCTAGTTAAGGACCATATTCATGTGAATTCATTAGAATTCACTTGAATCTCAATTACTTAACCGAATATATATAATATATATATATATACATGCATACATATATATATATATATTTGTGTGTTTGTGTCTGCGTTTGTCCCCACCATCATCGTTTGACGATCGATGCTGGTGTGTTTATGTCCCCGTAACCTAACGGTTCGGCAAAAGAGACCGATAGAATAAGTACTAGGCTTATAAAGAATAAGTCCTGGGGTTGATTTCTTTGACTAACACCCTTTAAGGTGGTGCTCCAGCATGGCCGCAGTCAAATGACTCAAACAAATAAAAGAATAAAAGAAAAAAGGCTAACACAGAATAAGTCCTGGAGTCGATTTGTTCGACTAAAGGCGGTGCTCCAGCATGGCCAAAGTCAAATGACTGAAACAAGTAAAAGAGAGTAAAGAGTATACCTTTAACTTTCTTATACTACATACCATACGTCTAACACTTCACTTGCTTGTGCTTTATAGATATATCTGACAGCGCTTGCGTATACACTTTCGTATTAATCAATGTATATCCTAGATATACGGTGTTAAATTATAATCTTGAGCAGCAATTTTTCAATCATTTCGATCTTCAGTATAGCAAATAAAGTGTGAATAACTGTTGCAATACAGCATCATGTTTTAAAATTTTCTTGACGCATGAGAAATAGAAAGCATGTAGTAAAATTGTTTTAAGAGAATGATATATAAGACAATGATGATGTCCTGAACGAGTTCGCATGCAACTATGCAGAATATTAAAAATACCCGAGATATGGCTGTGTCGTTAAGAAGCTCACTTTGGATCTATGTGTTCTCGGGAGCAATTTCGCAGCACCACATCATGAGCAAGTGTTTTCCACTATAACACCAGGTCGACCGATGCCTTGTGAGGGAATTTGATAGACAGAAAGTGTGTGGAAGCGAGCTGGCAGAAACGTTAGCACGCCGGGCGAAATGCGAAATTAAGTACCAGATATGCACTGGGGTCGATGTAATCCGTTTGTCTGTCCTTGTTTGTCCTCTCTGTGTTTAGCCCCTTGTGGGTTCTAAAGAAATGGGTATTTCGTCTGCCGCTACATTCTGAGTTCAAATTCCGCCGAGGTCGACTTTGCCATTCATTCTTTCGGGGTCGATTAAATAAATACCAGTTACGCACTGGGTCGATCTAATCGACTTAATCCGTTTTATCTGCCCTTGTTTGTCTCCTCTCTGTGTTTTGCCTCTTGTAGGTAGTAAAGAAATAGGTATTTCGTCTGCCGCTACATTCTGAGTTCAAATTCCGCCGAGGTCGACTTTGCCTTTCATTCTCTCGGGATCGATAAATTAAGTACCAGTTACGCACAGGGATCGATGTAATCGACTTAATCCGTTTGTCTGCCCCCTCTATGTTTAGCCCCTTGTGAGCAATAAAGAAATAAGAAATAAGAAACTTTGTGGAAGCAAGTCGTATAGGCGTATATACATATGCGCACGTGAGCGTGTGTTTGTCTCAACCACCGCTTGATAACCGGTGTTAGTTTGCTTACATCCCTGTAACTGTTCGGCAAAAGAGATCGATAGAATAAGTACCAGGCTTTAGGAAAAAAAGGTACTGGAGTCGATTTGTTCGACTAGATCCTCCAAAGTGGTGCCCCAGCATGGCCATACTCCAATGGCTTAAGCAATTCAAAGATAAAAGACAAAAAAATATTTTAAAATATCATATAATTTTCAGAGACACCGCAACAGCTCGCAGCCCATTTGCGGACTAGATATGGCGGCACACCCCTGGTCCATACACGTCGCATAAGTTTTCTAGAGTACAGAAATTGAAAACATCTGATATTGGGCACTAGACAATATACATAGTATATATATTGACAAGGTGTGTATTTCAATCGTCTCCATATTTTGTCGTAGTTTCATTATTTGGTATTGTAATCACGAGGAGATGTTAATATATTGGTATCAAAGAGCAAATTTTATCAGGCAGAGACTGAAATAACAATATCTGGCATCCAATATTGATTTCTGGATAATCGAAATCTTTTTTTTTCCCCTCTGATATAGGCTGAAAGCTACACTATTCATATAATGTTATAAATATGTATATTAGAAAAAAATTATTCAACGTATCATTTCACACGCCATACATAAAAGAAAAACCACAAAACAAAACACGTACTCATACCGACGCATACCTACCTACATACATGCGTGCATGTGTAGACAGGTACAGAAATACATGCGCGCGCGTGTATATACATACATACATACATACATACATATATATATATATATATATATATATATATATTATATATATATATATATATATATATATATATATTATATATATATATATATATATATTTATATATATATATATATATATATATATATATATATATATTTATATATATATATATTTATATATATATTATATATATTATATATATATATTTATATATATATATATATATTTATATATATATATTTATATATATATATATTATATATATATATATATATTTATATACATATATATATTTATATATGCATATATTTATATATATCTCTATTTATATTTATGTATATCTCTATTTGTAATATCATATAGTTATATATATCTCTCTATATATTTATATACATATGTCTGTGTGTGTAAGTATATACATGTATGTATGTATGTATGTATGTATGTATGTATGTATGTATGTATGTATGTATATGCATATATATATATATATATTTATGTATACGCATACATTGCTTGCTTATGACTGGCCCTTGAATTCAAGGATGACCATCTCTTCCGATTGTAGATACTTTTGTGATTGTAAAACATGATTTATACCACATACATATACACACGTTCTCACACACACCTGCGCGCTTATACACGTAACGTGTGTATGTGTGCGCGTGTGTGTGTGTGTGTATGTATATGAGTGGTTATCATGATGTTCCATTACCATTATTACATGGGTGTGAAAACTCTTTTGCCTTATTGTCTACGATACGAAATTGTATATAAGTCAACTGCACGCAAACGTTACTGGAGCTTTGATATTATGAAGTGAAGTTCGTGATAATATTAATAGGGAGCTGAGGAAGATATAAAAAAAAATTAAATATTCAAGATAAATATCTATGAAAGAAGTAAATTTTCACACTAAAGAATTATTAAAAAGAGATATTTGTAGCATCGAAACGGATTATCAATTTTTGTCATATTTGATTTTACAGCAGCAAACAAAATTTTTTCAGGTGTAGTACCATAAAAATAATCTCAGTGAATATGTATTGCATATTCTATCAACATAAGAGACAGGAAGGACATAATAAAATACGAATTGTGGAATGAAAAGCAGAGGAAAAATGTTAAAGAAAAAAGACAAAAATAATTTTAAAGAGAAAATTATTTTTTTGTTTTTTTTATTGTTTAGTTTTAGTTAAATTTAAGATATTGAATAAAATCGTGATTTTTCTCTTATATGACGGTATTATATGAATTGTGTTGACAAAGGCGGCGAGCTGGCAGAATCGTTAGCGTGCCGGGCGAAATGCTTAGCGGTATTTTGTCTGCCGCTACGTTCTGAGTTCAAATTCCGCCGAGGTCGACAACCGATGCTGGTGTGTTTACGTCCCCGTAACTTGGTGGTTCAGCAAAAGAGAACGATAGAATAAGTACTAGCCTTACAAAGAATAAGTTCTGGGTCGATTTGCTCGACTAAAGGCGATGCACCAGCATGGCCGTAGTTAAATGACTGAAACAAGTAGAAGAGTACATTCACAAAATAGCCAGAATGTTGGTTTAGAAAATCACATATATTCATTGAAATATTATAGCCATGTCTTCTATCTGTTTCGGCCATTGGACTATAAAAGACATGGCTATAATATTTCAATGAATATATGTGATTTTCTAAACCAACATTCTGGCTATTTTGTGAATGTACTCTTTTACTTGTTTCAGTTATTTAACTGCGGCCATGCTGGTGCATCGCCTTTAGTCGAGCAAATCGACCCAGGACTTATTCTTTGTGAGGCTAGTACTTATTCTATCGTTCTCTTTTGCTGAACCACCAAGTTACGGGGACGTAAACACACTAGCATCGGTTGTCAAGCGATGTTGGGGGGGGACAAACACAGACATACAAACACACACACACACACACACATATATACACACATATATATATACATATATACGACAGGCTTCTTTCAATTTCTGTCTACCAAATCCACTTACAAGGCTTTGGTCGGCCCGAGGCTATAGTAGAAGACACTTGCCCGAGGTGCCACACAGTGGGACTGAACCCGGAACCATGTGGTTCGTAAGCAATCTACTTACCACACAGCCACTCCTGCGCCTTTGTAGCGTATTTTATAAATACTTTCTGGTGCAAAGTTACTGTAGTTAGATCTTACATCTCCGAATTAGCAATCTAATTCCGGACGATTCTGACAAGGAAATCAAGGAGCTGATACATAGTATGCATGAGAGATGAAGGAGAGGGTATCTCTATTACCTTGTTAGTTTTTAAGACCACAAGTCGTTCTTGTTATTGCTGTTGTTGGTATTGTCATTTAGCCCTAAGCCGATTAATCTAGCAGAGCTAAGATTAAAGACAGTGAAGCCATGGCCATCCTGGTAATTTTCAAGAATAGCATTTCTAGACGACCGCATTTTCCAATCTGTCCCTTTGAAGACAGAATGGAGAGACAAACCCCGTTGACTCCAATGACTTTCCTGGTCCGGTGAGATTTATGCCGTTGACATTTGTCTTGAATTCTTGCCAGTTAGCACCTGCAAGAAAGATATAAGTAAGATGGGGGTTTCAGAGGACTGACATTCCGAGAAGGAAGTATCGGGCGTGTTGGTTTGTGCAAAACACGAGATGTTGGACATACTATGGGGGATGAGAGGAGGAGAGACGTGCAAGATGAAAGTACCAGAGTAAGTGTGACAGGAGACCAGGAAGCTTCGAGAAACAAAGGCCATTACGGTACCAGTAATAAAGGCAGAGTGAAAGCGCGTGGCTTACTGGTTAGGGTAATCGACTCCCGATCATAAGGTCGTGCGTTCGATTCCCAGCGGCGCATTGTGTCCTTGAACAACACGTTTTATTTCACGTTGCGCCAGTCCACCCACCTGTATTTCAAAGTGCCAGCCCTGTCACATTCTGTGTCACGCTGAATCTCCCTGAAAACTTCGTTAAGGGTACGCATGTCTGCGGAATGCTCAGCCACTTGAACGTTAATTTCACGAACAGGCTGTTCCGTCGATCGGATCAACTGGAACCCTCGTCGTCGTAACCGACGGAGTACCACTTTTTAAGTAAGGCAGAAAGATGAGGTAGCACGTATTTGGACCAGGGGATGGGGTACATCTGTGTGTGACGTGAGTCAGTCAGTCAACCCTTGTTTTAGTGCAGCAGCACCGCACTAGACGGAGGGACTCTATTGTGGAATTCACCGGAGCTTTGTTGAAATTTGCTGAATGTTAGTAACATAGCGGAGATATTTTCTGTTTCTGAATAGAAGATTCAGTCTGTGTGAGATGCACTGCTATATTAAAGGTGCTGTTTTCCCAGCAGACATTTTCGGTATCGCAAGTATAACATGGGTATTCGCACGGGGTCTTGTGTGCTGCTCATATAAAAGCAGGATGAGATGCGATAACGTTTTCTTGGTAGGAAAAATATTTTTTCTGCTGACAGAGACAAGGCTAATATGTCTCTGTTGGAAGATGCTTTTGATGTCTATGTTTACGGAGTTAATTAGGTTTGGTGTGTGGTGTCTATGTCCACCATAAACACATTGATTTTTTTATGAAATGAAAACATCTATTTATCTTCTTGGTCAGCTAATCGATTCACCAATGTTGGATTTTCACGGTTTCCTCTAATCATTTCGACGAAAAATAAATATCGTATGTCGATGTATAACGTAATCGATGCATAAAACTATTTCCGAAATTTCCATTTCAAATCCGTTTTGAGCTGTATTCATTAAATAGGACCGTCTGAGAGGTTTTCACAATAATGAGTTACAAATTGGGTTTCAGATCAACGTATAGAAATGTTTCACACACACGTGTTGTTTTTAGCAAGTTCAATATACATTGATTTTAGGGCGGTGAGCTGGTAGAATCGTTAGCATGCCGGGCGGTATTTCGTCTGTCTTCATGTTCTGAGTTTAAATTCCGCCGAGGTCGACTTTGCCTTTCATCCTCTCGGGGTCGATAAAATAAGTACCAGTTGCGTACTGGGGTTGATCTAATCGACTGGCCCCCTCCCCACCAAATTTCGGGCCTTGTGTCTAGAGTAGAAAAGAATATAAATAGAATTTAGGGCGGTGAGCTGGTAGAGTCGTTAGCACACCGGGCGAAATGGTTAGCGATATTTCGTCTGCCGTTACCTTCTGAGTTCAAATTACGCCGAGGTCGACTTTGCCTTTCATCATTTCGGGGTCGATAAATTAAGTACCAGTTTCGCACTGGGGTCTATGTAATCGGCTTAATCCGTTTGTCTGTCCTTGTTTGTCCTCTCTGTGTTTAGCCCCTTGTGGGTAGTAAAGAAAAAGGTATTTTGTCTGCCGTTACCTTCTGAGTTCAAATTCCGCCGAAGTCGTTTTTGCCTTTTATCCTTTGGGGGTTGATGAAATAAGTTACGTACTGGAGTCTATGTAATTGACTTAATCCCTTTGTCTATCCTTGTTTGTCCTCTCTGTATTTAGCCCCCTACGGGCAATAAAGAAATAAATATACATTGAATTTAAACATGAAAGCGCATAACCTAATGGTGAACATGTTTCACTCACGATTGTCAGATCTTATTTTCGTTTCCCAGACCAAGCAGTGCATTGTATTCTTAAGCAAAACACTTCATTTCGCTTGGCTCTGTCACCCTTCATTTATACGAAGATTATCGATGTTTTAATGATTTCTGCTTGATCAAAAAATAACATGCCCCTAATTAATAAGGGTTCGGAATTTGATACATACGACTGAGTGTATATTGCCTTAATAGACTTTAACCAATCAATCCAGTGACCAGTGGAATGATGCTGTTTAGCACACCACTAAGCAACGCAGTCTCGGTCATTTAAATTTAGACAATTAATTTTTACTGTTCATCACCAGTTACAAATAGCAATTGGTGTGCGTTAGCTTAGTTTGCTGTCTGTTATTTTAAGGTGTGTTAGACAGGCTTATAATACAGTTTTATTATTTCAATATAAATTTACTCTTAATCCAGCTTCTAAGACCTAACTGTGAATTTTAGTGGAAAACACTGAGTTGTACGACCATAGTAGATATAAGAGTGTTCCATATGCCATAGTTCTGGCATAGTTCATATTATATTTAATAATTTAAAGCGGAAACTGATTTTTGTTGATATTTGTACGCCTCTTGAACTCAAATACGCGGTGAATTTAAAACAAAGCAATACATGTGCTAAGAAACCAATAGGATTCAGCACTAGTAAAAATCCTGCAGGAAGGTTCGTAAATTAGTTCACAGAAAGGCTAGGAACATCTTTATCATTTCATCTTTTACTTATCTCAATCATTGAATTACAGCCATGCGGGAGCATCACTCGAAGGGTTAGTAATTAGATTTTTTAAAAAAGTCTAGTACTTATGATATCGATGTCTTTTACCAAACTGCTAAGTTATGTGGATGTAAACAAACCAGCACCGGTTGTTAAGAGGTGTGAGGATGTGTGATAAGCACAGACACAAAGATACACGCGTACATGTCGTTCGGTCAGTAAGAAACGGCAGAAACGTTAGCGCGCTGGGCGAAATGCTTAGCGGTGTTTCATCTGTCGCTATGTTCTGAGTTCAAATTCCGCCGAGGTCGACTTTGCCTTTCATCCTTTCGGGGTCGGTTAAATAAGTACCAGTTATGCACTGGGTCGATATAATCGACTTAATCCGTGTGTCTGTCCTTGTTTGCCCCCTCTGTGTTTAGCCCCTTGTGGACAATAAAGAAATAAGAAATAGCGGACACAATTCCCTCAAATTACACCTTATGATTTTGAGGAAGTAAAAAATACTTTGAACAGTGTACACAAATGAACACAATGTGAAGAAAGAAAAATGAAAGCTATAACTGAATTGTCTTTGATCATGGAACGGTTCAGTAATAGCAGACATGGGTTTCAAAGACAAAAACAAAATCAACGGTAACAAAACCACCATCGCCACAACAACAACAACAATGACAACAATACCAACGACAACTCTATCAACACTTTTCTACTCTAGGCACGAGGCCAGAAATTTTTTGGGGAGGGGGGGACAGTCAATGAGATTGACTCCAGTACGCAACTGGTACTTAATTTATCGACCCCGAAAGGATGAAAGTCAAAATCGACCTCGGCGGAATTTGAACTCAGAACGTAGCAGCAGATGAAATACGGCTACGCATTTCGCCCGGCGTACATATTAATGTGCGAGGTGGTGCTGAAAAGTTCTTGCCTTTGAGTAAAAGAAAATAAAGGAGGATCAGTTAATTATGATTTTATTCAACATATTCCCCTCTCAGATTCACACACCTATTGCATCCAGTGGTCCTTCAGCTTTTTTAAGCGCTGTGAAAAAACTTGGGCCTTTCACGACACCCTTAATGCCAGGAACTTTTCAGCGCCCCTCGTATATATGTAATATATATGTATACATACATATTAATAAATGCTTGTATTTGCTTTGTGTGTGTGCGTTCGGGTACGTGTGAGTATATGACATATTATTCTATTCGTTTGGGTGACTAACCCGAACGGCATCCCGTTCATCATCAAGTTCGTAAAATGAGAGCCAATGTTGTTTTTAGACCAGCAACTTTTGACAGGTAAATCAATTGCAATTAGCCAACTAACGAGGTTTAGTGGTGACTGTAATACATGAACTTATCGATCTGGAGTGGAAGAAAACACTACTTTACAGGTGTGCTGATTACTGTCTTACAAAGATGTTATAAACCACAAATACATCTATTGAACTGTAATTAGAACGATGCTGTCCAGGTCAACAGGCTGGTCAGTCGCCGCATCTACATTCGTAGCTTGTCCAGACAAATAGGTAAATCACAAAACACCAAATGAACCACTATGTAGTCGCTCGATTTGCTAGAAATAGAAGCAAGATTTCTCTTTCTTCTGTCACGCTATTTTTAATAAAATGATATTTAAGACTGTTACCGGATAATGTAATATTGGTTTCAAATTTTGGGACACGGCCTGCAAGTTTGGGGGAAGGGGCGAGCCGATAACATCGACCCTCCAGTGATCAACTGGTATTTATCTTATCGACCCCGAAATGATGAAAGGTAAAGTCAACCTCAGCAGAATTTGAACGTAAAGATGGACGAAATGCCGCTAAGCGTTTTACTCGGCCTGTTAACGACTCTATCAGCTTGTTGCTTTACTGACCAATGTATTATTCATGTGACACATGAATAAAAAATAAAACGAGATTGTCACGACTGGGACGCTTTTGGTCATAAACCTACTCAATCAGGATTGACACGGGGGTAAACAACCGGAAGAACGACAGCTATGGGACCCTAGTATGTTTCACATTCACATTAAGTCCTCCTCCACTTCCTCTTCTATCATCAACTCCACCGCTCCTCCTCCTCCTCCTCCTCCTCCTCCTCATCATCATCATCATCATCTTCATCATCATTAGCATCCTACGTCTGGTTTCCATGCTGGCATGGGTTAGACGGTCTGGCAGGATCTGACGAATCGGAGGACTGTGTCATGCACTGATGTCTACATTAAACACAATTTCTACAACTGGTTGCCCTTCCTAAATGCTTTTAAGCACCGGGAACTACTTCCTCATCTTCATGTCGACATATCTCAGTCAGTTATTAGTGTTACTCTGCATTTCACAATCTTAATTCTGCAAACATATTCTTTACTGAGGACATATTTATTTCTATACATTTGAAAGTAGTAGTAGTAGTAGTAGTAGTAGTAGTAGTAGTAGTAGTAGCAGTAACAGCAGCAGCAGCAGCAGTAGTAGTAGTAGTAGTAGTAGTAGTAGCTAGCAGAATCGTTAGAACGTCGAACAAGGCGCATTGCGATATTTCTTCCGACAGTGCATGTCCTGAATTCAATTTCTGTTGCAGTCAACTCTTACTTTTCCTCCCGCCGGACTAGATAAAATAAAGTACTAGCCAAGTACTGATTCGATGGTATCGTCTAAGCCCCTTCTCCCAAGATTATCGGCCTTGTGTCTAAATAAGAAACCAATATTAGGAGTAGCATTGCTGCTAAAGCAGAGAGCTGGCAGAATCGTTACGGCGCTGGACAAAAATACTTAGTGTCATTTCTTCTATCTCTTTACGTTCTACGTTCAAATACGACTGAGGTCGACTTTACCTTTCATATTTTTGAAGTTGATAATTATAAGGATCAGTCGAATACTGTATTCGATAAAAAAGGATTAATCGAATATGTAGTCGATGTAATCGACTTCTCAAAATTGCTAACCTTGCGCCAAAATTAAAAAGGATTGCTATGATTGTTTTTGCTTATAGTGAATACATACTCTAAGAGATAGATGTCTCTGTCTCTGAAACAGATTTATCCGAAGAAAGAATTATTAGCTTCTCCTTTGTTGTTACAAAGGTTCCGAGAAGACACAGCATTGGAATTTATGATATCTGTCTCTTTCACAATTGAATTCACAACGTAACTAGAGCTAAAGAGATTCAACCTAAAAGTTTTCCAAAAGTCTTCTCGTCTGCTCTATGATAGTCGTCACATATCAAATAAAATAAAGCTAATTTGTCTGTAAAATTACTTAAATTTATTTATACACGTCATTACTTTGAAATCTCAAAGATTAAACATAGCAGTATTCATTAAAAGTTCCGCCTGTTTGAATATTTCAAGAGAGTGTTCACAAAGCAATTTCGTACAATGCTAAGGGCTGATGGGACAGTTTATTGAATTTCTGTCTATTCACGTCATTTCTTGACAAGCTACAATATACCATTGCAAAGATTGCATAACATTGTTTCATTAATTTGTAAGTTTCTAAACTGTTTGGTTGGCATTAATTTCTGGAAACCAGCGGTATCGACTTTAAACAGGAGGCGCAATGGCTCAGTGGTTAGGGCAGCGGACTCGCAGTCGTAGGATCGCGGTTTCGATTCCCAGACCGGGCATTGTGAGTGTTTATTGAGCAAAAACACCTAAAAGTTCCACGAGGCTCCGGCAGGGGCTGGTGGTGAACCCTGCTGTACTCTTTCACCACAACTTTCTCTCACTCTTTCTTCCTGTTTCTTGTCACGCTGAATCTCCCCGAGAACTACGTTAAGGGTGCACGTGTCTGTGGAGTGCTCAGTCACTTGCACGTTAATAAATGAGCTGCGACGTCACTGGTGCCAAGCTGTATCGGGCTTTGCCTTTCTCTTGGATAACATCGGTGGTGTGGAGAGGTGAGGCTGGTATGCATGGGTGACTGCTGGTCTTCCATAAACAACTTTGCCCAGACTTGTACCTCGGAGGGTATCTTTCTAGGTGCAATTCCATGGTCATTCATGACCGAAGGAGGTCACATCACATCACATCCCGAATTTGAACAAAGTTCACGTCTATGTATGTATGTGTGTGTGTGTGTGTGCGTGCGTGCGTGTATGCGTGTATATGCGCGCGCACACCTCTATTCTCTTTACTCTTATTTGTTTCAGTCGTTTGACTGCGGCCATACTGGAGCACCGCCTATAGTCGAGCAAATCGAGCCCAGGACTTATTCTTTGTAAGCCTAGTACTTATTCTATCGCTCTCTTTTGCCGAACCACTAAGTGACGGGGACATAAACACACCAGCGTTGGTTGTCTACCTAGCAATGCTAGAGGGACAAACACGTACACACAAATATACACACACACACACACACACACATATATATATATACATATATACGACGGGCTTCTTTCAGTTTCCGTCTACCAAATCCACTCATAAGGCTTTGATCGGCCCGAGGCTATAGTAGAAGACGCCCAAGGTGCCACGCAGTGGGACTGAACCCGGAACCATGTGGTTGGTAAGCAAGCTACTTACCACACAGCCACTCCTGCACTTATATGTATATTTTACTTTTACAAGAATAGTGGCAACATTGACTTCGAAGTTTATGTCTCCTAGGCTTTATCAGACAGCCCGATCAAGACCATCTGGCCAAAACTTCGAAGTCGCTGTCACCACTTCGGTAGCAGTGGATAAATATGTACTTTAGAAAATGTATTGAATAATCTTTCGGTTTAATGTAAAATCGATTAAAAAAAAATAACATAAGGCGGCGAGCTGGCAGAATCATTAGCATGCCGGACAAAGTGCTTAGACATTTTGCCTTTATGTTCTGAGCTTAGTTTATACCGAGGACGGCTTTGCCTTTCATCCTTTTGGTGTTTTGCTGACCAAAATAAGAAAGGGTTATAAGTCGACACAAACAAACTTTATACATACATACATACACACAAACACACAGATATATAGATATATAGTTAATCCAAACATGAAAACACAAAGAGAAAACACAACAACATGGGGACATGGAACATGTATAGTGTTATTGGACGCTCAGGAAAGGAAAGAAAGAAGGAGGATTTAATGTTTCGTCAGAAACATAGGAAAAGGAAAGATCCAAGGAAGAGAAGACGGAGGAAAAATAATCGCCAACGGTACACACGCAGTCACAACGACCTCGAACCTACAAGAGTAAACAAGAGAGACAGAGACAGGCAGAAACAAGGAAAATATTTGAACACTATACAAATATTCTTTTTAAAAAACTTTTCTTTTAATTTTTCTAAATTTAATTGTTTAATTGTTACAGTTGAAAAAGTCTCAATGACTGAAACCGGTATTGAAATATTTTTAATAAAATTATTTTAGCATTTTCTATGTTGATTTTTTTTTATATATATACATATATATATGCATATCTCCCCTACTTTCCTAGGGAGAGTTTACGAATAAAACAAAAGACGAAGACAGGTGGTGTACAAAACAAGCAAATGTATTAGTATAACGCTCAGGAATAGAAAAGTCCTTTACGTTTCGAGCCTACGCTCTTCTACAGAAAGGGACACAGAAAAAACAAGGAGAGACAAAAATATGTGTAGTGGCTAACGATCTATCATGGCGACTGACTCGGACAGAAGGGTCACACACGAGAAGGAAAGTAGGGGAGATAACAAAGTAAAGATGACCCCCAACACGAAATATATATATATATATATATATATATATATAGTTGTCTAAGTGAGTAGTAATACATCGAGAATATTTTGATAGTCTGTACCTATCTTTTTCCGGCATATTTGGTAGAACTATGTATTGAACACTTTACAGAGTATTTCATTGATTTTAAATCCATCTTTGTGGATATGAGTTATTATCTCAGGAAGGTCACTAAAACATGCCAAGCGTATATTTTATTTGAGTCAATCGATGATAAACCACTCCCTACAAATATTGATCTTTAATTTAGACTAAACAAACGATGATTATATTTATTTCAAAGACAAGAATAACGGGTGAGACATTAGGGAGTTGTATATAATGAGTTGCGTCTCATTACTTTTGGTTACTAATTCAAATCCAGCCAGGATCCATTTTGAGTACATATCCCTTCGAATTCATTAACATTAGGTCAGCTCAATTGACTTTAATTATCACTCTAAAGAAATTGGTTTTGTGGTTAAGTAGGAAATCAATGGTGATAGATGAGCCAGTAATGAGTCATTAGCTCTAACGACTTCGTGGGAGGAGTACGAAAGTTGTTTTATCACTTCAGGACGTTATCAATGACAACATCCCTACAAGTGAACCAACGGTTTCTGCTGCGTATATACATTTATGTTCTCGATTATGATGATCGACTTTTGTATTTAGCTCTTCATAGTTCGCACTTTAATTTCCCCTTTCTTTTTGCTTTTTGATTGCAAAATACAGGCAAGTATTTGAAAGGTAAAACAGGAAAGGACCAAAAGCAGATAAATCTTTGGGAGTAACTGATTTTCAACAACAGCAATGGAATTATGTCAGTGACTGGGTTGAAGGAATACCTTGGAACATTTGGGTATTTCAGAGTAGACTCTACTCATAAGAAACCATACAAAAGTATAAATAGCAGTTTTTGTGTATTTTAAAATGGTTAAAATATAACTACGATATTATTATTATTATTATTATTATTATTATTATTATTATTATTATTATTATTATTATTATAATTATTATTATTATTCGATTTTCCAGAGCTCTTGATCATATTTGCTCTTGTTGATTCTGTGAAAGCAGACATCAACCAGTTATCAGAGGTCTCATAGGGTATCTTTCTGCAAATTATAAGTTTGGTAGCTGGATGTTAACTTATCGTGGAAGACACTCAACGCCCAAGCACCAATCGCAAAATCCTAGCTGTCCCCAATAGATATTGCCACAGCAATATCTACAATCCTGGTTCTATTTTTTCCTTTATCTACCACAACAATGGTCTCCGAGCATCGATTAGGGCAGTGCTTTTCAAACTTTTTGCTGGAGCGGAACCCCAAGGAAGCGTTCCACTGGCTCGAGGAACCCCTGTGCAATAATTTAATAGTCTTATGCACACATATCTGCACAGGAGACTTAAAAATTACTGCCGATTTTTCCAGTTTTGGTAACTTATTACGGAACCCCTGGACTGTACTGGCGGAACCCTGGTTGAAAACCACTGGATTAGGGAGTCACATTGGATTGTAGAATCCAACAGAATCATATATTCATTGTTCTCAGTGAAGCTCTCTGGTTCTTGTTTGTACCATTTCCATGCTGTGCATAGGCCGTACTTTTCACACAGCCTCCTGTTGTATAAACTTATCTACATTATCGTACCTCCTTTTCTTGTGCATTTAGGCCAGCAGCTTGCTACACTCACTCACAATATGTCAAATGTTTTCATTTCTACTGCCACTCATCCTACAAAGGGGCGATCCACTGCTCTTATCTATTTGGAACTTGGTGTAATTAGTTCTCAGAGCTTGTTCCTCGACACTGCATATCAGTGCTCCAGTGTATTTTTTCAGGTCACTTTTTCTTAACCATCTCCTGGTGTTTGTTTTGTTTTTCTCTTCGACTTCTCTGAGGTATTGCCCATGTATTGCTTTCGTTTTCCAATTGTTTATTCTTTGTTCTTCATCTTGTTTCTTAATTGTTTTTGGGTGCGTGACATTTTCGGTAGGTATCATATTATTATTTCTTACAGTGGCAAGTAAGGCTTCAATCTGCTGTTTGATGTACCATCCCAGACGGTTATTCTCGTTGGCAACACAGACATTGCATCATTTGAGGTCTCTTCTGACTTCTTCCTAGGCACATAAGTCTATCAATATCGCTTTTCTGGTTTTTCTCTCCATTTTCTCTAGCTCGTTCGCCCTTTATATAATGACATTTGCGCTGTACCACATTTAAGAAACAACCCATGTGTTCATTGCCCCGATCTTGTTCTTCCCATTGAGTCTACTTGCCATAATCAATTTGGTTCTTCTGAGATATTCCCGCCTAAAGCTTTCCTTCATCTAATTCTCCTTCATTTTTATCATACTCCAAAATACTCCAAAATATCCAGATGTTTATATCCATCAGTCTCAACATCCTTGATTTTCTCACCGTCAGGTAGTTCTACATCATCGGGCGATACTACTTTGCCTCTGTGTATTATAAGTAAAGCAAACTTTTTAGTCCCCAAATCCATCCCAATACCTTTACTGAATATATGCACTGCTGAGATCAGGGCGTTTATTTCACGTTCGGTTTTCCTGAAGAATTTAAAGTCCATGTTGTTGTCGTTGTCGTTTTTGTAGTTGTTGTTATAGTTGTAGTAGTATTAGTAGTAGTTGTTGTTGTTGTTATTGGTGTTCTTCTTCTTCTTCTTCTTCTTCTCCTTCTCCTTCTTCTTCTTCTTCTTCTTCTTCTTCTCTTTCTTCTTCTTAGTAAGAGAGCAGTGCATACCATCAAAGTGACACTGAGGTAAAATATACGAAGCCCAGTATACCCATCATGACTACTTTTCTGATAAGGGTACACCAGGCACACGCATCCTAACCATATGTGCACGACATGGTGATCTCATGTCACGATAAACATCGCATGACCTTTCAGGTCGAACCCAGTTAGAATTTTCTTCCAGCTCAAATGGTCTCTGAATAAGGTTTGTTTAAGGATGTTGAACGAAACACCCATGTTTCCAAAGGTGAATTATCCAAGCCCCAAGAATTTCTTTCATCACACGACTATGATGCTCCCCCACTACTTCTGCTCGTGATCAGAGATGCACATATCGCCAGCCACTAAGGGACATGCTCAACTGGTTATGGTCAAACAACTGACAAGCAAATCTGTGGTATTGAGCAGAATATTTGCTGTAGCCCATCTTTTATACCAAGACAAAGTAATGTACATGATAACACTTCCAATCAGTTAAGATCAGAAGTCACAAAACCCTATTATTATTATTATTATTATTATTATTATTATTATTATTATTATTATTATCATCATCATCATTATTATTATTATTATTTCTCAGTTCAAGAGAATTACTAAACAAGTAAAATTTCGAAGTTATTACTGTATTGAATGTGAATTAAAATGAATTGTCACTTCTTTGTATAAATTTTTTCTGTCGATTTTTATTTTTGTTGAAATATTGGCTTATACAATCTTGTTATCTAAATTGGTTTCTTAAACAAAAGATTTACAGCGACTTACGGTACATCATTTCATATTCATATAAGACGTATTAAATTTTGTCTGGAGAGGTCGGATAATAACAAGATTAACTAAACACACAATGCCAGAGTATGAATAAATCATAGATACACAATGAAAGACTTTAATACCATTAAATATTAATCGGGAATATTAAGATGTGAATATAATAGCAAATTTGTTTTAATCGACCAACATGTGTGCCTATTTCCTCTCCCATATAACGTACACCACAGAACTGAATCATATGAAATCAGTATCTTTCAGTCAGTTTAGATCATTTACAGAAACAAATGCGACGAGACCAAGCCAATTAATTAATTTAATGTTGACCTAGAATCAGGAATGCAATTATTTGTATTTGAATTTATGTTGTGTAAACTGAAGTGTAAAACGCTTAAACAGAAAATTAAATGGTAGGTGGGAGATCTGTAAAGACTAGAATATATTAAGCAGTCTGTAGAGAATTGTTGTCGTTTGATCAATTATTTGAATTGTGCTTATCGCCTAAAATAAATATTTAATAAGGGATTTTAAAAGGTTTATTAGAAAGTATGGCTAATATGAATTTTTAAACAGGTTTTGAAATTATCTTTAGGAGGTGAGAAATGACACATTTTAAATATTCTGTAAATAAATCAGAATATATTGATTTGTAGGAGGTGAGGCGATTACATCGACTCGAGTGATCAACTGGTATATATTTTATCGACCGCAGAAGGATAAAAGGCAAAGTCGATCTCAGCGGAATTTGATCTCAGAGCGTAAAGACGGACGAAATGCAGCTAAGCGTTTCGCCCAGCGTGCTTACGATTCTGTCAGCTCGACGTCTTAAGAGAAGTTATAGAATATTAATTAGAAATTATGGTGCATAGTTCCAAGACAATCTTACACTTTAGAATAGAAGAAGAAGAAGAAATAACGGCTTCTGATTTAGGTACAAGGTTAGCAATTTTAAGGGGAATGAGGTAGGTCGAAATCCTCGTTCTAGTTCTTGAATAATATTTTATTTTATCGACTACGAAAGGTTGAACGGCAAAGTTGACCCCGGTGGGAAATTGAATAAGAAATAATTCTTGCTATGTTATTTTTTTATTTTTCTAATTTAAATATCGTTTATATTTTACTTGTTTCGTATTTGGACTGGCCATGTTGGGGCACTACCGCTATTTATGTTTTAAGTTTGTGACTTATTCTATCGATCTCTTTCTCCGAACCGCTAACAGGCCGAGACATAAACTAACCAACACCGATTGCGTAGTGGTGGTGGTGTGGATAAAAACAGACATAAAAAAACACAGGCATAGGTCGACTGGGTGGGCGGGGGCTATCGTAGAAGATACTTTCCCCAAGGTGCTGTACAATGTCACTGAACCCGAAACTACGTGGCGGCAAAGCGATCCTCCTAACCATGCAGCCATGTCTGAAGAAGAAATAACGACAGGAGAGATAGAGCTGAAAATGGCTTCTGATTTAGGCACAAAGCAAGTTTTCAAAATTTGGCACAAGGCCAGCATTTTGGGGCTGAAGGTAAGTCGATTACATCGATCTCAGTGTTCAACTGGTACTTATTCTATCGGCCCCGAAAGGATGAAAGACAAAGTCGACCCCGGCGGCATTTGAACTCAGAATGTAAAGACGGAATAAGTATTTTACCCGGCGTGCTTACGATTCTTTTTTTTTTATTGCCTACAAGGGGCTAAACATGGAGGAGAGAAACAAGGACAGACAAACGGATTAAGTCGATTATATCGACCCCAGTGCGTAACTGGTACTTATTTAATCGACCCCGAAAGAATGAAAGGCAAAGTCAACCTAGGCGGAATTTGAACTTAGAACGTAGCGACAGACGAAATACCTATTTCTTTACTACCCACAAGGGGCTAAACACAGAGAGGACAAACAAGGTCAGACAAACGGATTAAGTCGATTATATCGACCCCAGTGCGTAACTGGTACTTAATTTACCTACCCCGAAAGGATGAAAGACAAAGTCGACCTCAGCGGAATTTGAACTCAGAACGTAGCGGCAGACGGAATACGGCTACGCATTTCGCCCGGCGTGCTAACGTTTCTGTCAGCTCGCCGCCTTAACATAATGTTTAATATTAATTACCAATACAGCTAAGGCAGTCAGTGGGAAAAATCGTTAGCATGTCGGACAATGTACTTTTCTTGTGTTCTGAGGTCAATATTTCATCCTTTCATCTTTTCGTGGCCGATAAAATAAGTCGAACACTGGAGTTAATATAATCGAGTAACCCCCGCCTAACTAAAACTGCTGGCCTTGAGCCAACATTTGAAACCCCTAATTACTAGTCACTAGGTAACACATTTTGAGGGATGGTAGAATCAGTCCTGGAGAATCGACTCCAATACTTGACTAATGTTTTATTTTATCGACCTCCAGAAATATTAAAGGCCAAGTTCAACTTGGCGGGATTTAAGCTCTGAATATAAAGGGACGTCAATGCCACTAGAAATTTTGATCGTTGCTCTACAGGTTCTTCCATCTATTACACTTATACAAATGTTTAATACCACTACTTTTATCTATAGTGTTAACCCATTGTCTTTTCAGATTTTTAATTAACCTTTGTTTTACACGTTCTGAGTAATATAAAATTATCTTTCATAAATCACAAGTTAGCCTGGTGTTTGAATAAATTGGGAATGTACAAGGGGTGTATGAAAAGTTTTGAGCCTTAAAATACAGAAATCATGGTACAAGACTTCTGATGAAGGTACAAGACTTCAAGGCTCAGAACTTTTCATACACTCCTCGTATATAATTTATGATGCGTGGGTGCCAAGTAAATTTGTCCTGTGCATCACATGTGATACGCAGGACATGCAAAGGGTATGGGGTTTCAATTTCGTTGATTTCCGCATGTAGGATTTTATTTTATCTTCGCCGACTTTAAATTCCTTATGAGATGTGATATTAACATTTATCTCTTCAGAACTTATAAAATAAACCCGAAATGAATACTGGATCAATAGATGCTCTCCATAAAAATTATTATTGCGCCTACACACAAATAATCAATATTGTTATTACTTTCATACATTGTTCATGCATATCAGTTGTAACATTGCCATACTCTATATAAATGATGAGAAGTATGAATATTTTATTCTTTCTGTTGTGTCAGAATTGGTTAAAGAATAAACTTCAGGCAAAATCGAATAGATCTGACAATGCTCGTTTTGCCATATACAACCGAAAATCTCGTAAATATGTTTGCAATTATTTCCACCGAAGAATACATTAGCCTGTGAAATACATACATGCATGCACACTCATACACATCCACACACGTATGTATGTGTTTGTGCATGTTTGTAAGTGTGTGTGCTTTCGTAAAGAAAAAATTAGATGAGAGACGTAAGATTTATAGATGATAATATTGATAAGCTTCGAGTTCGATAATCAGGAACCTACTGAAATATAATATCTTGGATACTGAAATAAGATATCTTGGACATTATGAAGAAGAAAATATGGACATCACTAACAAGATTAATATGGTTAGAACTATTAACCTTACGTTCAGAGATTGAATATCTGATTAACAATATTTGTTTGTACATTGTATCGTTATCGACTTGATCTACGATAGCCATCACATGTCTTACCCCTGGATGTGTACCTATCTCCAGAACAGATAAGAACCCAGAATCTTAATTTTTAAAACTGGGGTAATAATATTCAGATCCTGTAGGTGGTTGTCCCCAATGCATAATCTCATTGACAACATTAACACAAGCTAGTCGTTTAGATCGAATTGTTAATAGTCGCACATAATAAATATGATGTGTTAAAGAGAAGATATGTTTGCATATATTTGCTTCTAACATAATGATTGAGACTTAATGACTAGATTAATGAAGCAGCACACGATTGTTCTAAATTGAACAATAACTGTAATCAAGCAATTCGGTTTTATATACGCTGCTTGTCTGGCAGTGACCTCTTAGTTTCTTGGTTAATCATTTGAAACATTATCAGTATATATATATATATATATATATATATATATATATATATATAATATACAGGGTAGGAGAGATATATTCGATCATATTGAGTAATTCAATTAATCTAGTTAAAACCAGATGTACTTTAATAAAAATTTTTGCATATGCTGTCGATAAGCTTTCATCTAAGACTATGATAGGAATCCGCCTTCGGTTTCGACGACTGCTTCAGTGGAGGCGCAATGGCCCAGTGGTTAGGGCAGCGGACTCGCGGTCGTAAGAACGCGGTTTCGATTCCCAGACTTTGCATTGTGAGTGTTTATTGAGCAAAAGCACCTAAGCTCCACGAGGTTCCGGCGGAGTGGGGAAGGCTGAACCCCGCTGTACTCTTTCACCACAACTTTCTCTCACTCTTTCTTCCTACTTCTGACACAAGCAGAGGAACCATGGTGTAACCCACTATGGTGTGGTAAAACTTTCAGACCCTAATCTAGATTGCGAATCCTCTGTACCCCAGGATGGTTCAGCTATCCACCCGTTAAAAGCCACCGTTTACGGAATGAGGATAACAACGTAGCTTTTGCGCCCGTGCAGCCACCAGTCTATCGTGTGTGCTGGGTGAATCTTCAAGTTGCCTCACGCATTCCTAGTAGCTTAGAGTAGGCTCGAATTAGAGATTGTTCTTTGTGGCTAATGGCGTTAGTCCTGATTGGAAAAAGAAGAAGAAGAAGAAGACTGCTTCAAGCGTGACTGAAATCGTTGATATGCCTGCACTAAATGGTCCTTATTGATTCCAGCGATTTCTCTTCCTTTCAACGATACTCCAATCATACCTTGCATGTGACTTAAATCTAGCGAATTTCGAGGCCCCACGTTTAATGCTACATAATCATTAAAAAACTGTCTGACATCCATTCTTGGGTTACGCGGGCTTTGTGAGAAGTTGGTGAGTTTTATTGACATTGCCTTTCTCTGCGTACATCTCAAAGCTTCTAGCAGCCTTAATTCTAAGATTCTGTTGAAAGATGTGTGGTGGTATGACATGATCTCCGTTACTCACCACTCCTAAAACCATTACAATTGCCAGAAATTTGGTGTGTATCGTTCTGGAAACATCAGAACGATCTGCACATAACCATTTGTCATTTCTCCTGTCAGACCTTTGATTTCATCAGAGAAGAACCATAGCATATCATGTTCGTGAGGATTTGTAACCTTTTCAAGGAATGGTTTTGCAGAGATGGATCGGCCTCTCCTCAGTACATCTGACTTGTCATTCCGAAAAGCTCTATCTGCGACGATTTCATCTCAATCGAAGGAGAGGGGCTTTCTCCGTCCGGGTTGCGGATCTGTGGAATAAGCTGCCGGACGAGATGGTGAAAATGCCGACGACCGCTCGGTTCAAAGTCTCCCTTGACCACAAGTGGCCTGAACTCTTTACATGAACACCACCCTGTACATAACTCCATGTCCCCCATACATGGCCTTGCTTTTTTGCTTTTTGAGCCAAAAAATTAACTAACTAACTAACTAATGTTCTCAGGCACCCGTTCTGATAGAAAACTCGATTTGAAGTTCTTCGGTGATGGCCCCACGGTGATTTTCAGTGTCATCATTATATATAATATTTTAAATGAATTGCATTGGATGAATCGTGATGTCTTTATAGTCTCCGAATACGTAAAATATTTATTATCTCTGTCAAACAATCGGAATGTGTTGTGTAGACACCCCCAGACGATGAAGTAGACTAGCCCAATACGTAGATATAGAGAGAGTAGCAGTCGTAGACTAGAACCAAGCAGAGGAGTAGTAGGAGCAGAGCAGAGCAGAGCAGAGTTGATTTGCGTAGAAGGCATCCGAACGTGCGACATAACAAAATGTTTCCGTCAAAGGCTTCCAATTCAATCCTAAATTTGTGTATAAAGCATTTTGCAACATTTAGAAAACAGGCAATTTCTAAATCGCCATGTTCTCCATATATCGTATGCATTTTTCATTCCCTGTGTTAGCATTTCATTTGCCACGATATTAAAGAAAAAAAACACTCTTTTAATTAGTATGAAGAAAGTAATATCCTGATAATTAAGTGTTCTGAAATGCTCCTCACAACCTGTACATAATTCACTTATGAAAATAAACACATAACGTCTGCTTTTCATATTGCAGTGTTGTATACAGCTATTACGATCATGTTGCTAATTACCTTGTGTAAAATGATACGTTTCTGTGTGATTGTGATAAATCACCAATGGAATTTATACGCAGTTAATTAATTCTGTTAGATATAGCAGTCAAATATCCTTCAAGCTAAAATCAACCGTGTTAAAAAACGGAATATATTAGATAATATAGTCAAGAGTAAATAATCTTTAAAAAATAATCGGATGATCCCAACTTGAATATATTTTGATTAGGACCATTATTGTTTGCTGTTTATGACCGAATACCCATTTCTTTACTACCCACAAGGGGCTAAACACAGGGGACAAACAGGGATAGACAAAGGGATTAAGTCGATTATATCGACCTCAGTGCGTAACTGGTACTTATTTAATCGACCCCGAAAAGATGAAAGAGCAAGTCGACCTCGGCAGAATTTGAACTCAGAACGTAGCGGCAGAGGAAATACCTATTTCTTTACTACCCACAAGGGGCTAAACACAGAGAGGACAAACAAGGACAGACAAAGGGATTAAGTCGATTATATAGACCCCAGTGCGTAACTGGTACTTATTTAATAGACCCCGAAAGGATGAAAGGCAAAGTCGACCTCAGCGGAATTTGAACTCAGAACATAGCGGCAGACGAAATACCTATTTCTATTTCTTTATTACCCACAAGGGGCTAAACACAGAGGGGACAAACAAGGACAGACATAGGTATTAAGTCGATTACATCGACCCCAGTGCGTAACTGGCACTTATTTAATCGATCCCGAAAGGATGAAAGGCAAAGTCGACCTCGGCGGAATTTGAACTCAGAACGCAGCGGCAGACGAAATACTGCTAAGCATTTCGCCCGGCGTGCTAACGATTCTGCCAGCTCGTCCTATGACCGAATACCATTCAGACATGATCATTCGGCCTTTGTCTCAGTCTGCTTCATCTAATATGTCCACTTTTTAAGACAGTATGTGATTTAAACTAGATCTGAATGCTATTCCTTGTCGAGTGATTTCTCTTGGATCTGTACGTGGACTTTTCTTTTCTGAGCATATGCAGTTACAGTTGTTACTATTTTGATACCAACTCGTCTGAGACCGCATTTCGTTCTATAATGCAAATTCCCTGCTTAAAAGTGATCTAAATAAAAACATGTTATCAAAATATGTTTAATTTAAGTTCTGAAAATGAGTGGCTGTGTGGTAAGTAGTTTGCTTACCAACCACATGGTTCCGGGTTCAGTCCCACTGCGTGGCACCTTGGGCAAGTGTCTTCTACTATAGCCTCGGGCCGACCAAAGCCTTGTGAGTGGATTTGGTAGACGGAAACTGAAAGAAGCCCGTTGTATATATGTATGAGTGTATATGTTTGTGTGTCTATGTTTGTCCCCCCAACATCGCTTGACGACCGATGCTGGTGTGTTTACGTCCCCGTAACTTAGTGGTTCGGCAAAAGAGCCCGATAGAATAAGTACTAGGTTTACAAAGAATAAGTCCTGGGCTCGATTTGCTCGACTAAAGGCTGTGCTCCAGCATGGCCACAGTCAAATGACTGTAAGAAGTGAAAGAGTTATTGGTGCAGGGAAGAGAGTTGTGACAAGCACTAGCTTCACCTGAGCTATAATAGTTATTGGAATAACATAGACAGAAACTGGAAGAAAACACTACAAAAATTTGTAAAAACAAAAGACGTCTGACATGTTTGTATATTTATAAAGTAGATGAATTGTTTTATAATGGATAGAACTATTATTATAAAATAGGCACAAAGTCACATGGATATTACGCAATGTGGTCAATCACTCAGCTGGATAGAAATAGCAGCTAAATCTCTCTGAGTACATTCTACTGTCTTAAGAAGAAAAAAACAATTTGTGATAATGTGGCTCTAGATACTCATAAAAGAAGCAGAGGGTATGGATCTTTCTAAATCTTTCTTAGCGTCAGCATATTTAAAAGATTTTCTACAGTGATGTAGTTTTGTATGTTGATGTAGGCGATATTGTTTCCCATGGAAACAGTGAACTGCGACTTCTGGCCTAACAACAACGAAGGCTTCCGGTTGATTAAATTACTATAACTTTCCCGGCTTTAACTTTCTAATTATTAATTTCTAGAGAAAATAAATGGATTTTAGTCATGAGCTTGCAAAACTTCATAAGTGTAAAAAATTTGTAGGGAGGGTTTTATAAAGATTTGAAGGTATAGTCGCGAGTGAAATTCTCCGATAAGAAGATTTACCATGAGGCTAACAAAAACAAAATAACAACAACTTAAAGGATATCAACAAGACGATATAGTGTTGCTATTTCTAATACCAATATACTTTGTTGTAAATAGAAAGGTCATATCGGCGAGCTGGCAGAATCGTTAGCACGCCGGGCGAAATGCGTAGCCGTATTTCGTCCGTCTGAGTTCAAATTCCGGCGAGGTCATCATTTCGGGGTCGATTAAAAAAGTATCAGTTACGCGCTGGGGTCGATGTAATCGACTTAATATCGTCTGCCGTTACGTTCTGAGTTCAAATTCCACGAGGTCGACTTTGCCTTTCATCCTTTCGGGTTCGATAAATTAAGTACTAGTTGCGCACTGGGGTCGATGTAATCAACATAATCCGTTTGTCTGTCCTTGTTTGTTTCCTCTGTGTGTAGCCCCTTGTGGGTAGTAAAGAAATAGATATTTCGTCTGTCTTTACGTTCTGAGTTCAAATTCCGCCGAGGTCGACTTTGCCTTTCATCCTTTCGGGGTCGATTAAATATGCACTGGGGTCGATGTAATTGACTTAATCCCTTTGTCTGTCCTTGTTTGTCCCCTCTGTGTTTAGCCCCTTGTTGGTAGTAAAGAAATAAGAAAGGTCATATCTAGAGCCGTATATGAAACCTCTTTCTGCTGCATCGCTTCGCAGCTCGAGCGAGCGACCACGCAGATGTTCTTTCTTAATGTGTTACATTTAAAACAAATAAACCACTGCATTCAGACGTATTTTGCTTGAAAGAAAAAGAAAAAAAAACCTACAAAGTTAGTAGAAATAAAGTTAATCTAGTAGCAAGACAGCATCAGCTCAATCACTGATATTATTTATATAAACTAAGATGCAACGTGTTCATTTAATTCTTGGAAATGGAGGTAGCGACAATTAGAAGAAGAAAATACCATGTTCGTAAAACTAAAAGCAATGGAACATTCTTAAAATGTTCTTCTGTTTTAAACAAAGAAACAATTAAGATTTTCCCAGTTGGATACCTGAGAGACAAAATAAAGTGTCGCAGCACGCTTTCAAGTTGCTTGGAAACAGAAGAGCGTGGATATATTCCAGCTTGATACAGAGATGTTTATGTGACTTAGAAGTTCTCTTCCAGGTCGTATGGTTCCAGGATAGACCTCCGTAGACAGTTGATCACATGGGCAAGTGTCTTCTAATTTAGCTTCAGGTCAATCAATACTTTTAGTAAACAGAAGACGCGTCACGTTCTCTCCAACTGTTATATTGTTTTTGCATAAAGATTAAAAAAAAAATTTTATAACCCTCTAATCGTAAAACTTCGTTCCGATGAATGAACCTCGAATAACAACAAGAGTAATACTCTTTTTTACTGTAAGTACAAAGCTTATAATTTGCGGAGTGTGGGTATGTCGATTACATCGATCTCAGCGATGATTTGGTGTTTATTTGATCGACCCAGAAAGGATAAAAGCTGCAGAAAGGATAAAAGCTCGATGTAGTTTGAACACAATGTATAGAGCCGGAAGAAATGCAGCTTAGCATTTTGTTCGATTCCCTAATGATTCTGTCAGCTTGTCGTCTTGTATTGATAATAATATTTATGACAAAAACAATAATGCCAAAGAAATCAATTTAACATTCTGCTTTAAAAATGCGTCGAAACGATCTGGAAGAGAGGAAAATTAATTAAGAATATTAATACCACACTGGGAAAAGAAACTGAGATAAGAGAATTAGGCTAAACGAAGACATATAAATAGAAATAAAGGAATAAAACGGTATCTGGCATATACAAATGAAACAAAAGATTAAGAAGAAATGTAAGAGACGCATTAGTCTAATACTTAAAATAGAGCTAAATGAAAAATAAAAAAAAGAAAGCTAAAATAAAATAAAATAAGATAATCGGCATCAGTACTCTAGCTGTCCTTAGTAATACGAGTTATAATGTTCTGAATTGGTCGCTAAACAAAATAGCAACGAAAGAAGGATAATAATGAGTGACTTCAGAACACACCATCCAAACACTGACTTTAAGATATTATATTTACGACAAATACAATGTGGGAGGATGTTATGCAACTAAAATTCTATTACAAAATATCCACTGTAATACTATAAAAATTATCTAGTATGGAATCATGGAAACATCATTGCAAGTAGAAAAAAAAAGGTTTGAAGAAAAATACTGTTTCTGTTCTCAAGAATGTATTTTGTTCAAACACACACCTGTGATTGCATGGGTATATGTGACTAAAATGTGTGTGTGTGTGTGTGTGTGTGTACGTGCGCTCCATTATATCGGATACTTATATTTCTCGCTTTACATTCTAAAATATTTACATGTTTATCCCCCTATCTCTCTCTTTCTCTCTCTCTCTCTTTCTCTCTCTCTCTCTCTCTCTCTCTCTCTCTCTCTATATATATATATATATATATATATATATATATATACAATTGCAGCGTGGAAGGTGTTTATAAGCCATTTAAGAAACACACAAAAGCCGTTCGATTCACTTCAACATTTAAGTTTAATTTGTCAAAATATTTTCGTTGCTAAAATCCGCGATATATATACATATATATGTACACAATTAATGAAAGAAACAGAGAAAAAAGAAAAGAAAAAACAACAACCGAGGACGTGGTTGATGCAAAATATTAATAAGACGCCGAGGGAAGAAAAGAAAGGGTGTTTTACGTTTCGAGCAAAACTCTTTTTCAGAAACAGGAGAGGGAGGAAAGTCCAAAAGAAAAGGAAGACGGAGGGAAAAAATCGCCAACAATCCACTTGTAGTTACATATATATATATATATATATAATATATATATATATATATATATATATATATATATATATATTATATATACACATATATAATTTATGTTTAATTATTAATTATAATTGAAGGCACACGAAAAACCAGCGTTGCTAGAAAAATACTCAAGTAATCCTCCATTCCACCGAAAATACAACAGGCTGACGAAAATGGAGCTACGAGCAAAATTTAACTTACCATTACAGCTGAAAGTATTTTTTACTCTTATTTCTAACAATCCTGGTTCTTCGTGTACTCTCAATTGTAATTAATAATTAATTATAAATTTATAAATTTGCCTTTTTGGCTTTAATGGTTGCTGGCCACTTATATTATTGTTGCTATTATTCATTAATAATAATAATAACTCACTCAATAACAACTCACTACTTGAATGGACCATAAACAAAACTTGACTTAAAAAGGATTTAGATAATCCTATCAGCTGGACCAATCTTTGGTCGAAACATATCTAAGTTTTTAATCTAAGTTTTATATATAAGAGGTAATGGTGTCATTGAGACCCAAAGGTGTCAGGTAATGCTGAATAAGTGCTATAGACAGACCATAGTTAAGTTCCAGATTCGGTAATATTTCGAATTAAGGGTTCAACGTTGGTTCTATGTCAGCGTGTGTATATAAGAATGTTTTTGCGTAATAAGATAAAAAATCAAGGCTGTGTAGATATTAGAGCATTTATTTTCTTTCGTCCACCTCACTCTCTATTTTGTATCACATCTAAACTAACTATGACTTAATTTTCCTCTCACACCGTCTCCGATGAAGGGATATTATTAATTAATATCCAAGAATCAGCTGTAAAACCTACCTATAAACGCTCTAATATCCACACAGCCTTGGTTTTTTTTTTATCTTATTACGAAAAAAATTCTTATATATATATATATATATATATATATGTATGTATGTATGCATGTACATCGGTGTAAAATTTGGCCAGAAACTGGTGGGTATATTTATTTTATCCAAGTAGCGTAGATGAACTTTTCTCATTACTGCAAACAGAATTGCAGTGGCCCATCGGAAACGCTTATATCTGAGGATGCTATTGTTCATAACTCTATGAACAAATAAATATATAGAAGGAAACAAAGACGCCATGTTGTTTTAGTGCATTTGCGCTTGACGTGTAAAGCAAGAAATTAATTCCGAAATTGCTTTACTAGGAATTGCGGAAATCATATTCTTAATGGCGATAGTAAATGAATGAACATCAGGCAAGCGCCAGGTAATTTAAAGTATGCATTTGGGTGTATTAATCAATGGAATTCTATAAAATATTTATGATTAACCACTAGCTGCTAAGGTTAGCGTTCGTCAGTAATCAGGTATTCATTATACAGATATGAGCCAAAGTGCAAGAAATAAGTAAGCAAAACGTAAAAGAAGAAAATAGAAAAAGAAAATTATATGCTGAGTTTGTTGTGTTAGTTTCGAAATCAGTAATAACGCTTGGCTGAATAAGCAATTTTTTTCTGACGCAGAGTAGCAATAGTTTCATCATACTCTGTCTTTCCCTTGAATAAGTAAATATTGCTGTGTATTTAGAATATACAACAAAAATGTGACTGGACTATCAATTATCCAACACTTCTATTTAATGCTTGGCCACCTCAAACTCAGGGATTCACTGCTTTCTAAATATTTGTATGATTCATCAATAGCCAGATAAAAATTCATGGAGAATAAAATTCCTACGTTTTTTCTGATGGTGTAGAAATGAATGCATATTGTATATGAAATAATGGCTGGCTTGGTTTTCATTTAGTGTGATAAGGTGATGGAAGCTTTATGCGTTTGCAGGCGTTGATAGTGCTAACAAGTAACTGCTTGCTCGTTATTAGATCTTTATTGTAACTGTAAAGGAGAGCACTACAGCTAAATGACTTATAATAGGGTGGACTATCCGAATTGAATTTAAGGATTTTTCCGATAAAAATTTTCCAGAATAAATTTAACGCTAAGGCGACCGCGCGATGAGATCTCGGATTTTCTGTTGAGTACTCTTGGTAACTATTTTCATAACATGGAACTTATCAAATAAACAAAAGCTAGATCAACATTACAACCTGGAGTACAATGAGACTTTATCGATGATATTCCGGATTATGCAAATATTTCTAAGTATGCTGTCCCTTAATTTCCAGATATATTATGAGAGTGTGATAGAAATATTTCTGACCCTCGATCCGAATGACTGTATATGCTAGTTACGTCGATTC
>NC_043001.1:18801741-18841741 GCF_006345805.1 Octopus sinensis
ATTCAAGGTTTACGTTTAATATATACGCTTAATGAAACTATGTAAGACATCTCCTATTAGAGAGGCGGGGTGCATAAATTCGTGGTTGGGCTCACGATCATATAGTTATTGTATCAATTTCTAAACGTTTAGGTGCGTTGTGACATTGATCATAGATTTTCCAGGCACACCCGCCAAGTCTTTATAAGTTTATGGGGCTGCATCTATTTCTCTATTTTAAGATAGCAAGATTTTATTACGAATGAAATATGATTGCTATGTCTAGCAAGTCAAGCAGTCACACAAAGGCTTCTTTCTTGGGCCATTACCTCTTGATGCTCGTGTTTTACTACAATACATGTAACGTGTTAATAGCTGCGAGTTTTAAATGTATTTAAGGTTTACGTTTAATATATACGCTTCATGAAATTATGTAAGACATCTCCTGTATGAGAGGCGGCGTGCATAAATTCGTGGTTGGACTCACGATCATATAGTCAGGGAATCAATTTCTATAATATAACAGACATCATAAAAAATGCTTAAAACATGCTTTGCTTTGAGAATAAAATACAAATCTGATAGATTATTCACATGCGCATTCTGGAGCTATGTTCTGGCATATTTCGTATTACTACTCAAGGGATCAGCGAATTCGTAGATAATTGATACAGGATACATTAGCAATTAAAATGCAGTTCCTCAAGATCAACGTGTTTATCAAGCGTCTGTATGGTTGTTAAAATGGCGCCTGAAAACTAGACCCCCCCAAAAAACAAGACGTTTTTGATAGCAGATACCTCCGGGTAGGCTAGGCACCAAATGAAACGACTTTACCAGTTAGAAGAGCAAACCAACGCCCCGTGACCACCACCATCTCCAAGTGCTGACTGATTTGGAAGGAGCATGTCGTAAGACTCCTGACAAGCAAACTCCTCGCCCACCAAGTCCTTAAATGGGACCCTCATTGGTAACGGTGTAAGGGACGCCTCAAGAGGAACTAGCAGCAGACTATTGACAGGGAGCTTCAGCTGGTAAATCTACGATGGAACGATGCACTAAGGGTAACTACTTACCGATCCTGTTGGAGAACTTTGATTGCCTCATGCGTCGCCCAACACGTGGAGACAAAATTTTTTAGTAAATTTGTTAAATATTTTAGCAACTGATCTTTTGACTTTTAGGGCGTTGGAAAATTCCCTAACACGCCCTCTGGGTACGGATAACATTAAAATGTTATCCATTTCAAATATCCTGTAACTGGTTCAAGCAGCATATGGGTCTTGAAACATGTCGGAATTCATATATTATTCAATAACTAACAACCTTTGTAAATATGTATAAAAAAACCGTATTCGAACATAATAATTTTATTGAGTGCTGCGAGTATCTAATCTATGAGATAGCAATTTTTAACAAAGTTGTGTACACTTACATTAATAAAATTTCCCATTTTTACCTCTAAAATTAACTACTTTAAGCATTGTGTTGGCTTAATCCATGAAAATTGCTATGTAACAATCATTTCTCCCCTTATTTTAATATTGCTATCAATGTTTGCTTGACTGCAAACAACTTGTTTCGCTTAAAATTGATAGAAACGCATAAAAATGAATAAAATTCAAAGCAGTTTTCTTTTAGAATTCACTCGTTTGCTTGTAATTTTGCCCTTGTTACTCAAGCGGAAGAATAAGCTACAGTACGTATTTTTGCAAAGAATAATTAGAATTCTTGTTGTAATGTAATGAACCGCGAATAAATTTGATTTTAATTTATATTAGAGTAGGAATTTCGAAAATAATCAAACATTTACTGAATTAAAAACTGGGAACATAGACCCAACAAGGGAAAAGCTCCAAGGTCATGCGACTTGCTAGATATGGCAAACATTTCTTTTATATATCACTAGCAGTATCGCCCGGCGTTGCTCGGGTTTTTGAGGCAAATAACTATATAAGCATTTTTAGAGAGTTATACCCCCAAAATAGCAAAAAAATGCATTAAAAATGGAAAAAAAATTATGGTAAATTTTTTTTAAAATCGTTGACTCATCGTAGACATTTTTAGAGAGTTACTTCCCTTATATAATAGCGAGAAAAATGCATTAAAATGGAAAAAAATGATGGTAAAGTTTTTTAAAAATCGTAGACTCATCGTAGATGCGCGCTAATACCCAGAAGGGCTCGATATGAATCACGACTATAAGATACCCGGTTTTGGTTAAACTGCACCGCAAAATGTGGGAGTAGTTAGGAATCTAAATCGTAGGAGACAGACACACAACTTGACTTTTATATATAAAGATATCTTAGCCTCTTAAAAAGAATGAGCTCGTGAAGGACAATATGGTCCTAGGGATGCGAGAAAATTTAACAAAACCGCACGATTAGAACGCTTTTGAATTTTAGGTCTGTTCGATCAGAGCTAACTTGGGGTTAAACAACAGCAATATACATTTATTGTCAGCTAGACATTGTCTGGCTTCCTTCAAAGACTGCTATGTAATTTAGAAGCTATTAGTGTCATGGATCCCAAGTTTCCAATGGGCGCAACTTTGATGTGCTATTTTAATGCCTGACGGTGATACGGTCGTACGTAATTTGAGGCTAGGGTCATCTCATTCGAAGAACTATGGATTTTTGAAAAATACAAATATATACGCATATATTTGTGTATGTATGCATGTATATATGTATGGTATATATACATGCATGCATACGTACATACATACATACATACATACATACATACATACATACATACATACATACATATATAAATATATATATATAGATATATGTATGTATGTTTATATATATATATATATATACTTCTGTATATTTATGGACGCATATGCATGTTTGTACATATTTAGAGGGTGCGTAAGGTATTTGAAGACATAACTTTTTGGGGTCATTGCTGCATTTTTTACTAACTCTTTATAATCTTTGTTTCAGAAAATAATAATGGAAGACCCTCAGCTTAATCAAGAAATGAAAAGACATGCTGTTATTTTGCTTATAAAGGCTGAGCGTAGCGATTTAGAAATATCTCGATTTTTAAAAGTTGCCAGATCTTTCGTCTACAAAGTTTGTAAGGAGTTAGAGACTGGAGATGGAAACGTATCACCAGTATCTAAGCATAAAAAGCATTCTAAACGCTGTGAAATCATTAGAACAACTGAATGAATTTAATAAAGACATCGAAATATGAAACATCATGAAAGTTGTTCAAACTGAAGTCCTTGAACGACACATTTTCCCATTCGCGTCAGTACACAATTACAGATAGTATTTAAAGAATTTCAATCTACTTTTGGACTACTCTGTGTATGTGTGTGTATGTGCATATATATATATATAATATATATATATATATATATATTGTTGTATTTAGGAATATTTAAACGTATATATATATATATATATATGTATATATATATATATATAGAGAGAGAGAGAGAGAGAGAGAGAGAGAAAGAGAGGGAGAAAGAGAGAGAGAGAAAGAGAGAGCTATTTTATTTAATGCTTCCTCTAACTGCCACAGAAATAACCAATGATAAAAAACGTCCCATTCTTGACCATAAATCTTTTTGTGTATCTAGAAACGATCAATATGTCTTTATTTTTTGAAGATGATGTCGTGTTGTTTGATGAAATTTGATTACTATTTCTAGCGAAGCGGAAGTCCAAGTAGAGGCGCACTCATTGTGTGTTGTAGCATTTAGTTTCAGGATCACAATAGTGTATCTATGACTCATTAACTTTAATGAAGAAGCTAAGCTGAGGAAATTAGAATTGATTTTCAGTCTTCGTCGTAGGTCCTCATATAGTTGTCTATGGTAGCTTATTGAAACATCAATCAAACAGTAACAGTTTCTTAGTGAAGCGTCGATTACTTTCTGTCATATGGAGCCGCCTTAACAGCAGACGATGCCATCAATCAACTTTAATGGGATTCAACTCTTACTGATATTCCGCCAATTTTAAAACGTTTTATTCACTGATAAATATCAGTCAATCTCAAGTTGTCTCCAATAAATTCTGTTTTTAACGTTTAGAGTATTTCTCTTCCATTTTCACAATTTCTACCGGAAGAAAATTTGACATACACGTGACTCCTTGTTCCCCATTTTTCGTTTTCTTTCTATTTCCAACTGAAAAAGATCTTGTCAACATGCTTGTCAACATTGGTTATTATTGCTTTTAGTGGTGGTGGTGGTGGCGGTGGTGGGGTGGTAATGGTCAATTTTGATTCGGGAAACTTATGCTCAAAGGCGTTCTAGCCGTGACCTCAACGACTTTTTTGTTGCCCGGTGAAGAAATACTTGCCATTTTAAATCGAAAAATGAAAATTGAATTAAATAAATGTGTAAAAATATGATGATAGTTGATTAAACTTCATTCCGTTAAGCTTAAACACCACTACTGAATATGTGTGTGCGTATGTATGTGTATATATATATATATATATATATATATATTATATATATATATATACACACACACATATATATATATATATATATATATACATATATATATTATATATATATATAATATGTATGTATATATATATATATATATGTATATATATATATATATACATATATACACATATACATATACATATATACGCATATATATATATATATATATATTATATATATATATATATATATATATATATATATTATATATATATATGTATATAATCAAATGAATAACTGATGGATAATTGTCAGCTCATTACAGCTGTCTCTTACGCATTTTTCTAATAAAAGAATTAGAACATTTCTTCATCGCAAAAAACCGCAATCATCAGATGAAACATAGTTTCAAAAGCAAACGAATAACCCAAGAATACAGCAAAGACGTGGCTGAAAGTTGCCGAGGCTTACCACAAAATGGGAGAATGACCAAGAAAATAGGCCGTTGGTGGAGTTCGGTTAAGAATTTAGTTTGTGAGAGGGTGTAATATGATATTTATGGTCAGCCGTTCCGGGTAAAATAGGAGTCAGCTAGACTGATGCTTTTTGGGGATAGAGATGAAGTGTAGGTGATGAAAGTGTATAATTTATTATGTCAGGCTTATTAATGTGGGTAGCTGGGAGAGAACAGAAGATAAAAAAAATAAAAAAATAAAGAAAAAGTAAAAAAATAAAGAGTAAAAAGTGAAGAATATATAAGTACTTAAATAAAGCGAATTAGGTATAGAGTCGGGGTTTAGGATTCGCTAGTTGAGGCTGAAGATCAAAGAGAGGAGGGCAGCAATACCACAGATTTTAGTGGTATTCTGTTGATATAGGTGGAATAATGGTGGGAGGGTATGAAGGAAATCAAATGATTAGGTCTAACTATTGTGGAATTGTAGTATTTTGTGCGATTATTTGATCTGATAAAGAAGAAAGATGTAGGAAATATTGTATATATGTGTGTGTGTTTGTGTGTGTGTGTGAGTGTGGGTGTGGGTGTGTACGTTTTACTTGAGGCAAGACGATTCTCAACTTTGAAATATAAATGAACAACCAACAAGCCAACACATTATCTAATGCGTTTTCATTATCTAAGAGGTAGAAGAGTTTGGTTTACTGGAAAGACGGTAGCTATTTCTTGCAAGTCAAACAATTACAAAGTTCATTATCGACGTTCATTATATGGTACAGAGAAATGGTTTCTGGTATAGGTTCTCAGGTTTCTGATATTTTAACATGCTACTTTAACAGGTGTGCTATGTATACACATCGTCTCAGCAGAGTGCTTTCACCTTTTCACCTGGTTAATTCACATTCCACCGTTTTTCGTTTCCCTTTCATATATCCGTATATCCTCATCCTTTCATTCGTCACATTTTCCCGCTCTACTGCGTCTTTTTTTCACCCGTATTCTCTTTTCTAGCGCATTTATTTAATTTCTCTTCGTATGTATTTTTACATGTTACTCTTCATACCTGTAATGTAATGTAAAATATGATGTTCAAAAGGAAAGGAAATCCGGTAGTTATTTTCCTGATCCAGCCATGACGTTTCAATGGAGAAACAAATCGAAAAATTACATAAAAGATGCTTGAAATCTTCTGGTTGTGACTGATGTTATAAAGCGAACGGATGTAACAGAACGCAGATCTTAAATAGGAACATGCTCGGAACAGGTAGTAAATAATCGATTTTTTTCTTCAAAATTTTAATTAAAATTTATTGTATGAGATATTGAATCAGATTTCTTTCACAGAATAATGTGCAAAAGATAATTAATAGCTGGTTGTGAATTATACGTCATTGGTGATTGTGCAAGTTCATTGTGAGCAACAAGTGTTAGTTAGATCACGACATTTCAACTTCAGTTATCAAAATATCTTAAAACAGAAGAAAATTTACGAAGTGGAAGCGAAGGCGTTTATAAATTTTGTTCATTTCATCCATCTTTAACGTGTAGAATATTTTCTTCCGCACTTCCATTCTAAATTTTGATGCCTTGTTCTCTTTTGATAAATATTGTACAGAAATATGCACGCTCTCTCTCTCCCTCTCTCTATCTCACACCCACCCACACACACACACACACATACACACACACAGAGTGCCTTTACAAGTTGCTTGACATGCTAGAAATACCGGCGGGTCAAAGCTTCCAAGCCTACTTCCTTGAAAACAACGATACACTAAACAACGTACTCTAAGATATGCAATGCCAGAAAGACGGACGGATTGCCACAGTTGGAACGCTTTGATTAAAGGCGCTTGTTTAGTCATTATAGCTGGCTTTGGCTAAACAGCATTCACACAGCAACAACGACAACAACCGCAACACAACACATATGTATTAACAGTAAAAGATATGTGAACTTCGAATTAATATGTATAACGCCTATGTCAGGCACGGCTTTTAGTGTTGCTACTTTCCATATTCCCTTGTTTAACAAATTCGAACGTAACTGTACATTGCAGCCAATGACTTCTCCTTACGGATACTTTTGGTGCCAAGTTCTGCTCAAGAGAAAAATATTCTATCAATAGATACTTCATTATAATTCTGATTCACGAATGACAATTTCTGAATATTTACGTAGTTACGCAATGCATTCTGAATGTTCGCTTTGTAAAAACATAATTGCCGTATAACTGTTGACGCCATTATGTTTCTTTACTAGAAATCTATTTTCCAGTTAATTAATATTCTTTCAATAAAGTGCTGCTCAGCATTCATTTATCCTAATTAGAGCAAGTCAAAGAGGCAGCTTCTTTGTGGTTGTAACACCTGAATCTCTCTCAAATGATACCGTACCACCTTTAAAGAAAACAGAACATGTCAGACACACTGTAGTTTGAGACAAAGAGCCTGAACATATAAAATGGTCACAGTTAGAATATCTTTTATCATAGATAGCGTGGTACTCCGTCGGTTACGACGACGAGGGTTCCAGTTGATCCGATCAACAGAACAGCTTTACAAATCTTCACTTTACCGTTAATAGTTTGGAATTGGAGAATGCGGCAGTTTCTTTGGTTCTTTCCTTAAAATCCAAGTATTTCTAGATTTTTGTACGCACATAGGCGCAGGAGTGGCTGTGTAGTAAGTAGCTTGCTTACCAACCACATGGTTCTGGGTTCGGTCCCACTGTGTGGAACCAGGGGTAAGTATCTTTTACGATAGCCTCGGGCCAACCAATGCTTTGTGACTGGATTTGGTAGACGGAAACTTAAAGAAGCCTGCCGTATATATCTATGTGCGTGTATATGTTTGTGTGTCTGTGTTTGTCCCCTCAACATCGCTTGACAACCAGTGCTGGTGTTTTTATGTCCCCGTAACTTAGCGGTTCGGCAAAAGAGACCGATAGAATAAGTACTAGGCTTACAAAGAATAAGTCCTGGGGTCGATTTGCTCGACTAAAGGCAGTGCTCCAGCATGGCCGCAGTCCCATGACCGAAACAAGTAAAAGAGTAAAACAGTACATAACTTAATGCATCTATGATGATAGGTACAAATGAAAATGCATGTATGTATGTAAACATGTATGTATGCCATGCATGCATACATGCATATAATATGTATGTATGTATGTATGTATATATGTATATATGTATATATATATATATATATATATATATATATATATATATATATATTATATATATATATATATATATATATATATATATATATATGTAAATATATATGTGTGTGTGTATACATACCCAGACATCCGGTAGTTTTCTATATATCTTATCCATACGAGCTCTTGAGTGTTCAAGGCTATGGCGTTTCCGAGGTTGAAATACCGGTCGATGTAATCTAATGCGAAAGAAACCTTTTAGCACACGACTCCGTGCTTGCGTTCATAAATTACTCTTAAACGAAGATCAAACATATCATTCACTTTTGAAGTGTGTTAAAATATAGACGTATATTCCTTGATAAAGGAAGCCACAGTGTAGATACATGAAAGTATATGTAATGTGTAGAAGAGAAGTTTAGTTGTGATATTGCTAATTGACGGATTTGGAATCCATTGAAGACTTTAAATGTTGTAAGGAGATGACTTAATAAAAAGGTCCATAAGGAATGAATCAATAAGAGACGAGGCTTTCATCGAGGCGATAGAATGAATAATAAGGTAATGAAATACGAGGTGTTACTCTGGATTAGAGGATTAGTAACGGGGGAGAGGGGGAATAAATTTAACTCATACAACACAATTCTGCTTGCTATTTCCAAAATGTCTTCATTACTCTGTAAGAAATATTCATGATCACATGGCAGAATATGTTCTGAAAAATTTGTGCATTTGATTTCTTTGAATTCATTCACCGTGTCGATTTTCAAAATGTGATAAATGACTAATGCAGTCTCTCGTTTAATACATTAATTGTAGATAAAAGTAACGACATTTTCGTTAGTGAAATCTTTACGTATCAGGTTTCGTTCATTTAGAAAGCAAGTGTTACGAAACAATGTCTGCTTGGAGACTGCAACCGCTGACATGCTATAGGAAAACGATTTTTGCAGCGATTAAAAAAAATATATTGATAACTCTTTGTATCCGCAAATGATATTGTTAGCCCCATATGATGTTGCAGCCATGATGAAAAAGAAAAAAACACACGCACACAACGCCATCTTTGAAATACAAAAGAAATAAATTCCATAGCTGACAGAGTAACGTTTCGTAACGCACCGGGAAGTTCTGGATTTCAATGAAGCATAGTAAATTATGGTTTTGAGGAAGGATATACAAAAACGTTGTTGTGTAATATATACCATATTGCACAAGTTACAAGTAAAAAATGATCGTAATATAATGAAATAGCTCGAAATATGAAATATGATGCAAAGCAGCCGGTTAAACGAAGTGATATGTGAGAACATATTTTAATGAAACAATTATATATGCATTATGAAAAACTGTTTCGATATTTCTCGATGTTGGTTCAGAATAAATGTATTCTTATAATGAAATGTTGTTTGAAATGTTGCAGAATCTACAACAACGTTTCTATTGTAAAAGATATTTTGAACGATTTGGCAGAAGACATTTGCTGCGTTTTTTTTAATTTAGATGAATCATTCCAAGAGATCTTTCGGTATTTGCTGAAGAAGAAACAGATTAGCACACAGTATTTGAGTCATATTTCTCACTGTAGCCGCGAAGCGAAGAATAGTTTTGTAAATAATAGTTTCATTCATAAGTTAATAAGTTCGTTGTGTCTGGGGAGAGTCAGTTTCTTTTTGTGCCTTATAATTTAACACACTCACCGGTAAGATTTCCACTTATTCCTTATTTTTATTTGACTATTGAAAAGATTGCAAGACGCAACGAAAATTTTAGGAAAATAAAAATAAGGAATAAGTGGAAATTTTACCGGTGAGTGTGTTAAATTATAAGGCACAAAAATAAAATGACTCTCCCCAGACACAACATAATATGCTACAACACACGAACTCATATAAAGAATCTTGCAAACCAAATCCAAAAAGTTAATAATTTTGTTGAACGAAAAAAATCAATGCATTCAACAACCAAATATGACATACTTATTATGGCTAACGCCCTAAAGAATGCAAGACGACGTTGATTTCGCAGAAGATCGTTACTAAATTTTGTCCACTGTTTAATACTTTCTTATAATAAGCTGCTCTAAATAAATGTTATTGTTTCATTATAAGGGCGGTTAAATGCGGCAAACTAAACTTGAAGAATCGTTAGAGTGTTGGAAAGATACTTTGCAGTATTTGTTCTGGTATTTCACATTCTGAGTTCAATACTCGCCGAGGTCCACTTTGCCTTTTATCCTTTCAGAATTGATGTATTACAGTATCAGGAAAACATCGGGTTTAATGGACTTACACATTCTTCAATTTCCTTTCCTTGTGCATTTGAGGAACCATTGTTCTTATTGTGCAGCCGGGGTCAGATCTGGTCAAATATATCTATGATGTGGTGGCACAATAGCCCAGTGGTTAGGAAAGCCGACTCGCGGTCATAGGATCGCGGTTTCGATTCCCAAACCGGGCGTTGCGAGTGTTTATTGAGCGAAAACACTTAAAGTTACTCGAGGCTCCGGCAGGGGCTGGTGGCGAACCCTGCTGTACTCTTTCTCCACAACTTTCTCTCACTTGTCACACTCTGTGTCACACTGAATCTCCTCGAGAACTACATTAAGAGTACACGTGACTGTGGAGTGCTCAACTACTTACACGTTAATTTTACACGCTCACACATACAGGTACACACACACACACACACACACACACACATGTCGACATAAAATTTGAATTGGGTCATTCCGTCTGTTGCTCTAAAATTTCATCGAGATATAATCGAAGTGGAATGATGCTATTACTAAATCAATATAAATCAGTGCTATTGTAGCTACCCTGTGTGTATAAACACTTCATTTGCATTTAACAAGAAACAATATATTTCATACACACACACACACACTCACATACACAAAGCAATTACGAATCTGATAACGTCTAATGTTAGATTATAAATGTGCATATATTCTCATTGTGATTAGTCCATGTAACTGTTACTAAATGTTTAAATAATGAACTTGTGAAGTTAAGGGATTTAGGCGAGGAAGGATGACGCCATCAAATATTTATTGGGCGAAAATGAAATTCGTAAGTGAAACAGGGAATATACTCTCTTTTACTCTTTTACTTGTTTCAGTCATTTGACTGCGGCCATGCTGGAGCACCGCCTTTAGTCGAGCAAATCGACCCCGGGACTTATTCTTTGTGAGCCCAGTACTTATTCTATCGGTCTCTTTTTGCCGAACCGCTAAGTGACGGGGACGTAAACACACCAGCATCGGTTGTCAAGCAATGCTAGGGGGACAAACACAGACACACAAACGTATACACACACATATATATATACATATATACGACAGGCTTCTTTCAGTTTCCATCTACCAAATCCACTCACAAGGCATTAGTCGGCCCGGGGCTATAGCAGAAGACACTTGCCCAAGATGCCACGCAGTGGGACTGAACCCGGAACCATGTGGTTGGTTAGCAAGCTACTTACCACACAGCCACTCCTGCGCCTATGCAAGAGTTTTTTTTTTAATGTAGCATTCAACTCTTCAGTGGTGTTATCAGTTATTATCAGACCCTACTGATGGAGATTTCTTTCTTAGTTTTAAAGAAATCACTTCTAAAGAAGAGATTAGCTTCCTTCAGTATATGTATATATATTGTGTGCATTCAAGGCAATGATTAGTAATTTATGAAACCGGTATGCTTTTAAATCTCTTTAACAACTAACAATAATGATTTTTATTACTTTTATTCCTATCTCAGTTCATCTAATTGTATATATATCTATCGTTACTTTTCATAAGAAACCTTTACTTTTCTTGATTTCCAATGTGCATTCTCGCTTATTTTTATTCTTACTTTCCCCTTACATTTCCACGTGTAATTTCTATTTTCTTTTTGTAACATATTTCTATTTTATATATATATATATATATATATATATCAATAATACAGTGATTGTTTCTTATCAGGAACAAAATGTTTAATAAGGAACAAAATGTTTAATAGGACTTCTACAGAAGTGCTCAATTGAATGAGACAAAAATATCAAACTAAAGTTATAGAACAAACAAATTCAAGGTCATCCAATAACATTTCATAACTCGAACATTTAATCGTAGAAAATACATTTAGACATCACGGAAGATGGAATCTAATTCATCTGTACAAGCATATAAGAAAGTGCGAGAAAAAATATGTGAATATATGTGAATACAGTTCATCACGGTTAAAAGTTAATACTTTAGCGATTAAGAAAAAAAAAAATTTTTTTAAAAACCATTACAACACCTAGAAGGTAAGACGTAAAAATATAGTATAAAGTAATATATATATATAGGTATATAAAAATACATAGAAAAAAATATACGTCTTACCTTCTAGGTGTTGTAATGGTTTAAAAAAAAAAAATATTTTTCTTAATCGCTAAAGTATTAACTTTTAACCGTGATGAACTGTATTCACAAATATTCACACATTTTTTCTCGCACTTTCTTATATGCTTGTACAGATGAATTATATTCCATCTTCCGTGATGTCTAAATGTATTTTCTATGATTAAATGTTCGAGTTATGAAATGTTATTGGATGACCTTGCATTTGTTTGTTCTATAACTTTAGTTTGATATATATATATATATATATATATATATATATATGATAGATCGTTAGCCACTACACACATTCTTCTCTCCTTGTTTCTCTCCTTGTTTTTTCTGTGTCCCTTTCTGTAGAAGAGTGTAGACTAGAAACGTAAAAGACTTTTTCTATTCCTGAGCGTTATACTAATGCATATGTTTGTTTTGTACACCTGTCTTCGTCTCTTGTTTCTTTTCGTAAACTCTCCCTATATATATATATATATATATATATATATATATATATATATATATTCATATACAGTGATGGATTGTTGCCCACATAATTTGGCAGTCCCAAGAAAAGGGAAGAATGGTACTGCTATTTAATCACAAGAAACACCGTTTTTAGTTGCCTACGCAACACAAGCGTTCTGCATCCTTAAGTTTTCAAACAAGGGAGATAAACACCTCCACTCGACAAAGCCAGCATCCGGAGACTAATTTCTTGGCAATTGCCCTTCATCAGATTGGAGTTCATTGACCAACAAAATTAGAAATATTGCAATATTTCTAATTTTATATATATATATGTGTATATGCATGTATGTGCGTGTGAGTGTGTGTGTACATGCATACATATTTCTATGCAATATATCTACATATACACGCATGCAAATACATGTATGTACGTACATAGTGACAATATTAAGAGTTTATAACGCTTACACATGTGCCTCGTTTAGATATGCGAAAGATGATATACGGTATGCTATTTTAGAAAAAATAGAAAGTCTACTGTTTAAATTATAATATACATCGCTTTACCTTATCTTCACACTTATATCATTCCAGTTAAAGTTTGTTCAGGTGTTAAATATCAAACACTAGTTTTCATTTTTAATGATCTTAAACAGCAAATAATCAAACATGCTGTAATAGTATATCGGATATTTCTTCCGTTGCACTGGAATCTGTAGTGAAATATCGATTACATCACAGAAGATATTCTTGAGGCAATGATGCAAAATATCATTATACGTGCATGCATACATACATATATATACATATATAATATACACACACACGCCATTGCTTCTTTACCAAACTATTTTGGCGCCCTCCGATTCTTCCCCCCTCTTCCTCCCATCCTCCTTAATCCCTTCTTTCTCCTTTTCTCTTGGTCACTGATTCTGTCCCCTGCCTTCCACCCTCTTTGATTCCCTCTCTCTCTGTCTCTCTTTCTCTCTCTCTCCTGCAACCTGCTGCTTCTTAACCATTCTGTTGGCGATCGTATCTCGACCAACATGTGTCCCCTCTACCGAAACGGTAATTATTTCTACGCCAGCTGCTATGTTGTTGTTGTTTTTGTCTCATTTGGTCTAAAGTCGTAAGACAACCATCGTTATATTTTGTTTATCCATTACTGTTTTCAATTTCGTTTTCGTCTCTTGTATTTACATCCGTCTCGTGCGTTCACATTCCTGTCTTCTACCAAGAAATCTAATGCTTACAGCTTAGTTTTTTTCTTGGGGCTGGCCGAGTTGGAGCAAATATCAGAATTGAACAGCCGAAATTTGCTATGATGATTCGGTGTCTGACTGAAGATTGAAGGCTTCGAATGATTTGTCTGTGTTCCGTGTTCGTCCCTTCCTGTATTTCACGTTCTTTATATATAAAAACATTTATTCTTATATATATATATATATATATATATATATATATACATACATACACACTCACATGCAAACATACATACATATATATACGTGTATATGTCTATCTATCTATCTATCTATCTATCTATCTATCTATCTATCTATCTATCTATCTATCTATCTGTATGTATGTATGTATATATATTTATTTATTTAGACACATACATATATATATTATATATATATATATATATATATATATATATATATATTATATGTATATATACATACACACTCACATGCATACATGCATACACAGACATACCTACATATGTGAATATATATATATATATAAAACCATACTCAGGCATGCAACATCAGGCACTTCTCTACACACGCTGACACACCATTTCCACACAAACGCACGCACACATACATACACACATACATGTATATTTTCAATTAGAGACATGCAATAATAAGCGCCTACACACACACACACACACTATATATATATATACACACATAAACACACCCGTATACAAAGAAACTCAAAAGTATGCAGACCTAGCCATTATATATTTTTGTGAACAATAGAGTCGTTGGAATAATTGTCTCGTTGGAAGCCCAGAGGCCTTATAGGCTTCCAATGAGTCAATTATTGGTTTACTCCGATGGCAAGTGTAAGGAGGAAGTATCTACGTTACGTAGGTGGAATTCATACGTAATGTATTTTTCTTCGAACACATATCTGTACTTTACCACGAACATTTAAACAGATTTAATCCGTTCTCTGGGCTTCGAAACCAAAGCTACGTATTTGCGAAACGAACTTCTTAACCACAGATCTGTTCCTCTAAGGTATACATAGTACGTACTTGTTATTAAACTGATTGCTGGTTATCGTCAAAATTGTTAGCACTTACTCAATTCTTGCTAATTTTCATATCAATGTTGCATGTAGTGTAAAAAATGCAACAAGTTCCACCTGATAATGATTGTAAAAAATACCATACTTTAGAGAGAAAATGAAACTGGATTTAATAAGGCTTTCTATGATACTTACTTTTAGGTTAAGAAAGAAAGTAAAGAGCGCTACTGCAGTTTCTGCGTATGTAACCGATTTACAAAAGTAAATATCCTACTTTTAATTTTGTTATCTCTCTCTGTATAAACGGCAGATTGTCTGTCTGCGTGTTTGTGTGTCTGTTAGGTTGTACCCTCACCCTGACCACGGCTTTCAACCGATTCTGATGAAACTTGACACACACATAGCCCAATGTCATAATTCAAAACTAACGCAGCGAAAATTTTGAAAAGTTCCCCCAGTTCTGAAATAAATCGATAAATTCGACATGGGGTCGAGAATCAGAAACACAAACCACAGACTGTCTATGGTGCGCAACTCGACCTTTTAACTCTAAAAAAAATTTATCATCATTTTTCTTCCATTTTTTTTGCTATTTTTTAGCTATAACTCTCTAAAAATGCTTTATAGTTATTTCCCTTACAAAACCGAGCAACGCCGGGCGATACTGCTAGTTGAATATAAAACAGTCTTCGCCATTGCGAAGCAATGAGTAAGTCTCTATTAGGTTGTTGGCCCTGTTAGAGATTACATGAAAGTTTACCGTGTTACATAAAAGAAAGACACACAGGGTAATGCATTCCCTGCTATATAAAAGTATAGGTTTGTCACATGTTTGGTTCTAGTTATTTTAGATCAAATGAAATATTGTTTCAACAGTAACAAGACAACTTTTGTGACATAGGCGTAGGAGTGGCTGTCTGGTAAGTAGCTTGCTTACGAACCACATGGTTCTGGGTTCAGTACCACCATGTGGCACCTTGGGCAAGTGTCTTCTACTATAGCCTCGGGCCGACCAAAGCCTTGTGAGTGGATTTGGTAGACGGAAAGTGAAAGAAGCCCGCGCGGATCGTATCGGCAGGAGGAAGGGTGGAACTGCCATTTTCCTGCATGATTCATTTACGGCAGATGGAAATAGTATATTCTCCAATGGCTACTGTGAATCAGTCACCGTGCACAACAAAGCCAATGACCTGACAGTAATTGGGCTCTATAGGCCGCCCCAACACCCATACTGTGCTTTAAAGAATGCCTCAACAGCATTAAGTGCTTTATTCAACAGTGCCATTCTAGCAACATACTCATGATGGGAGACTTCAATCTACCCTGTGTTGACTGGACTACAAACTGTTTGAAACCAAGCACTCCCGCCTCAACCGCTGACAAAGAAGCAGCAGAGTCACTTTTCGACTTTACGAACGAGTTTTTCTTGTCCCAACTTGTCCTTGCACCAACAAGACATCAGAACATTTTGGACCTAGTGTTTAGTAACCACACTAACACTATACATAACGTTACAGTGGAAAAAACCCTTCTTTCAGACCATGACATGGTTCTCTGTAACATGAAATTCCACCAGCCGAAAGCTAATTCTACTGACCTTCCTCCAGCCCACCCATTTGACAACATGGATCTCCATAAAGCCAACTGGGATGCAATCAGGAACGAGCTATCAAATGTTGACTGGTCCTTTACACATACACACATCTCCACCAACCATAAAACATCTTGGCAGATCTTTGTAGACACCGTCACAGACATATGTGCAAAACACTCCCCACCAAGACCTGTGAACAAAAAGTGCAGAATCCCCCAAAACAGAAAAAACATTATCAGAAAAATAAAAAGAACAAACAAAAAAATTAACGAACTAAAGTACTGCCAACAGCAACACACACATTCGACGGCTATCGCACTGCTTGAATCCAAAAAATATAACCTCCAACAATGCATGAAGACCCTCATCAATAACCAAAGATCAGCTGAGGAGAAGTGGGCCATTGAAAAAATCAAACTCAACCCCAAAGTGTTCTTTTCATTTGCGAGGAAACGCAGGGTCACTGTCTCCACTGTAGGCCCTCTAATTGACGAAACTGGCACTCTCCAAGATAATGCCAAATCCATGGCCGAGATACTGCAGAAACAATACTGCTCTGTTTTCAGCAATCCTGATATGGCCGATCTGGGCTGTATCAGTGATGTCAACCACCAACACACTATATCGGACATAACGTTTAGTGCCCCTGATGTCTTAGCGGCGATAAACGAAATAAAACACAATTCAGCAGTAGGCCCCAATAGGTTCCCTGCTTGTGTCCTGAAGGTGTGTCGACACCAACTTGCATCTCCCCTTGCTAATCTGTGGTGAAACTCACTGGATGCTGGCTATATTCCAAAAAACCTTCTGTCCCAGTCTGTTGTCCCAGTTTTCAAAAAGGGAAACAAGTCCCTTGCAGTGAATTACCGTCCGATCTCACTCACCTCTCATATCATCAAGGTATTTGAGAGGGTGGTGAGATCTCGAATAACCCAATTTCTGGAAAGCAACAGACGGCTGATCTCCAACCAACATGGGTTCCGTAATGGAAGGGACTGCCTAACGCAGCTCCTGCATCACTTTGAGGACATTTTGAGAGCTTTGGGAGAGGGCTCCAACACCGATGTCATCTACCTTGATTTCAGTAAGGCCTTCGACAGGGTCGATCACAAGATCCTATTGAAAAAACTATCCAACATTGGTGTCTCTGGAAAGTTACTGAAATGGATTAAGTGTTTCCTGACAGACAGATCTCAACATGTTGTAGTTGAAGGGGTAAAATCAAGCCCAGCCAAAGTCAGTAGTGGCGTTCCGCAAGGCACTGTGCTGGGCCCACTTCTTTTCATCATTTACATTAATGACATTAATGACATCATCAAGCACAGCAACATAAAAATCTTTGCAGATGACTCCAAGCTACAGAAGGTCATAAATGAGGCGAGTGACCGGACATGCCTTCAGTCAGATCTACTGGCTGTTATCCAATGGGCAGAAAAAAAACAATATGCTGCTGAACGAGGATAAATTTGAGCTAATCCACTTTGGAAAAGAGGATGCCCTGAAACTCCCATACTCCCTTCCTTCAGGTGAAACTCTCGCGGCGTCCAACAACATCAGAGACTTGGGAGTAATTGTGGACAACGACGTAAGCTGGGCCACTCATATAAACACCAAAGTTGACATGGCCCGCAGAATGTGTTCCTGGATTCTCAGAACTTTCCAGTCGAGAGATATCCACACCATTATCCTTCTCTTCTCCACTTTTGCCCGACCCCACCTTGAATACTGTTGTCCACTGTGGTCTCCCCACACAATACAAGGTATCGTAAAAGTTAAAGCACCTCAAAGGGCAATCACAAAAAAGATAGATGGCATGACAGGCCTCGACTATTGGGGTCGGCTAGAAAAGCTAAAACTCTATTCTCTCCAACGTCGTCGTGAGCGCTACATCATCTGCATGATGTGGAAAATATTCCATCAGCATTGCCCAAATGATGTTGGCATCACCTTTAAGGTACATCCAAGGCTTGGGCCCCGTGCCATCCGCCCAAAACAAAATCGCACTCTCATCTCATAACAACAATACGGCACAATTATTTCACCTCAATTGGCCCCGCTCTCTTTAACATTACACCAAAACACATTAAAACAGAAACTGACCCTATAGGGTTCAAGAAGTCTTTGGACAGATTCCTTCAAGAAATCCCGGATAAACCCCCTACACCCGGATATGTCTCTGTAAACAATAACTCTCTACTTGAGTGGGCCATAGTGCCCAAATTCTGACTTGAAAGACTTCACCAGGTGGTGCTATTAAGTTAGACATGGCCTGGGCCAATAATGGCCGAAACCTATCAAAGTATCAAAGTATATGTGTATATGTATGTATATGTATATATATATATATATATATATATATATATATATATATATATATACATGTGTGTGTGTATATGTTTGTGTGTCTGTGTTTGTCCCTCCAACATCGCTTGACAACCGATGCTGGTGTGTTTACGTCCCCGTAACTTAGTGGTTCGGCAAAAGATACCGATAGAATAAGTACTAGGCTTACAAAGAATAAGTCCTGGGGGTCGATTTGCTCGAGTAAAGGCGGTGCTCCAGCATGGCCGCAGTCAAATGACCGAAACAAGTCAAAGTGTAAAGGAAAATATTTCGAAATGTTAGGCACGAACCTCTGCAACGAAATAAAGGAAAATAAAGGCAGACAAATAACGAGATAATCAGCGTTCATATTATCATTTGTATCTGGAGATGGTAATTGGAGGCGAAAAGGCATCAAAATACTATGTGACTCATCCATATACAGCTGTGTTCTCGTAATTCAATGCGCTAATATGAAAGGAATGTAATATAATATAATATAATATAATGTAATATAATATAATATATCATTTTATAATTGGTTTCTTTAAATAATCAGTTTTATTTTATGCTTTAATTTAACGTATAATTGGAAAAGAAATATATAGCGTGTGATACAAGCAATGATATTTTATTGTGGTTATTTATATATGATAAAATAGAATAAAGTTCAATAACTAATTAAAGAAACATAATTAAAAATCCACTTTAAATCTGATATTCAATTACACTGTAGTGCAAAGATGTGAAAGGAAAACTGTTTAATCAAAAGGTGAAAGCGTGTTTTCCGTATATTTGTCAATAATAATGTTGATCTCTTCTCGTTATGTTTATCTATAGAAACCACTGATGCGGGTAAATAGATTCAATTTCCTGACTTTTCGCTCATCAGCGATACACATTAGCACACAATCAGCCTGACATATATTTGAGCGACGAGAGAGAAAAAATTCAGTCATATTTTATTGATTGAAGTACTCGAACAGTGTTTATCTTATTACAGATGACGTCGACAAGATTTGATTCTCAAAGTATAAAGGGTTGCAATTAATCACCTTTTCTTCTATCTCGTCACATAAATTCGTAATTTCATTAATTTTATTTGCTAACAATTCTTGAAATAAATTCTGCTGAGATGTTCACAGTTAAAAACATTTTAAACGCAATTTTAAAGGATTAACATATTATCATGACAATTATGCGCCAGAGTATCAAACTAACACACCTGATTGTTGTTTATACACCTTTATACTTCGTCTTTTCCTTTTCTGTAAATTTCAACTATATATATATATTCTTATGGTAGAGATCTTCTTATGGTAGTGAAATTGTTAGTTTTAAGTGCTATTTCTAAATTTCGGTATGTGGTGAGGCAAATTTTTGCTGAACCTTAATTATAATTATACTCATAATTAGAAAAAAACTTTTATGTATAAGAACCGATAATGGTTCTTTTAACATACCGAACTACTTGGTAAAATTATTGATTATTAATTAATTAATTTTACCCTTTATCTATCTATCTATCTATCTATCTATCTATCTATCTATCTATCTATCTATCTATCTATCTATACACACACACACACACACACACACACACACACACATACACACACACACACACACACACACACACATACACACACACACACACACACACACACACACATATATATATATATATATTACTAGTAGCCAGCGTGAGTAAAAATGTCCGTAAACTGCAAATATTATATTATATTATATGTGTGTATAAGAGTTATACACTGAGGGAAAACCACTAAGTGGTTTTCCATCACGCTAGAAATGGGAGCTAAATCCCAAACCATTTTGTGGTTAGGGCATTTGGCTCATGATCGTTAGGTCGTAAGTTCAATTCCCGGCGACGCGTTGTGTCCTTGAGCAAGACACTTTATTTCACGTTGCTCCAGTCCACTCAACTGGTATAAATGAATAGTACCTGTATTTCAAAGGGCTAGTTTTTTTCCTGGTTTGGGATATAACTGCCATTTCTAGCGTGATGGAAAACCACTTAGTGACTTTCCCTCAGTGTACAACACTTATGCACACATATAATATATGTATGTACGTATGTATGTATGTGTGTGTGTGTGTGTGTGTGTGTGTGTGTGTGTGTGTGTGTGTGTGTGTGTGTGTGTGTGTGTGTGTGTGTGTGTGTGTGTGTGTGTGTGTAAGCAAAATCTCTCCTACCATTACAATAGCTATGATAATATAATCACTATAAAGATCTTGATCAGGAATAATCCAAATGCAATTATTCCTAATCTGCAGACATGCTGCAGTCTGCAGTTGAACCAGTTCAGTCGAACGTTTTCCTACCTTAACAGAACAATATCCTGATAATTTATAGAAATATAATTACTGTCTTTAAAGTGAATTATTTTGCAAAAGTATCCTCAAGGAAATATGCTAAAGAAAAACTCATTCCAAATTGAGAAAAGTAATTACAAATATAATAGATTTGTTTTGTTTTTATACAGTTTAACATATTTTTATTTTACTTGATTTTGATTTGCATAAAATCTATAAATTTACATAAATTCTCTCACGGCTCTCTTCTAATCCACCTTCTACCTTCGGTTAATTACTGTGAGCGAACTTACATATCATGGAGTAGAGAGTACTCTTTACACTTACAGTGTACAAAGTTATGAATCTTGTGCAAAATGCCCCTCAGCAGGCCTTCAAGAGTGATTGGCGAGAGAGCAGAGGGCTAATGAAGTTGAGAGGTTCTTTCAGACCATGACAATTTCTCTGGTGTCGATACCACGAGAAAATGCATCCAATACGGTCTATGAAGTGATCGGTGATAAGAAGAACATCCACCCGTAGAAACCATTCTAAATTGTAAAGTTTGAACATTTGTCCAAGATGGGAGTGGCTCCCAATAAAAAGATATGCCTTGGACTGTGGCGCCTTGGACTTATTTCAGGCTGCCCGTGATTGGACCGGTTCAACTAACGCCTGCCTGAACTACAAAGGTTAAAGGATGATAATAACACCGCCGACGACGGTGATGATGTTGATTATGATGATGATGAGGAGGTCGATGAGAGTAGTGAAATAGAAGCGGAATGGAGATAGAGAGTAACATATGGTCTTTTTACTAACAATTTTGTTAAAAATTTGGTAGGCACGTTCTCTGAATTTAAAAATAATAACAGCCAGTTCATGATTTACAAATTACGGAATTGTTATGATTAGAACGCCCATCACCTAAATTTGTTTTACTACTATTGATCTGGGACTACACAACACTAAATTTTACTTGAGCTGACAAGGGAAGCCCTATGTGCTAGGACGCGATCAGCAGGGTAAAGAATTCAAATTTTTCTCAACCTATCGTCTCGATTTGTTCTTCACATGTTCCGACAGATTTGAACGGCAATATGCTCATCGCAATTCCATTATTGCATTCGCAGAACGAATTCACTCTTGAGACTATATGTGTTGAGAACACATTCGATTTAGTGACATAAAGAGACCTTCAGACACCGCTGATTCGACCTCATTATCCCTCTTCAGTCAAAGTTTTGCATGGTTATCTGAAACTAAACAATAACTGCGGTTCTTCTTTGTAGAATTCAGTATGCCAATTATTTGTTGATGCATGCTGATTTCTGCCAAGTCCATGATGCGTGACCAGGAGCATATAAAACAGTAAGAACTGAAACGATGATTTGCATATTCATTCTTAGCTTGTTTCAGCGAATGTGAACGTGTATATGTTAAACACTGTTGTATTTATGAGTTCGTGTTGCAAGATTCCTGATGTGAAGTCGTGTGTTGAAACAGATATTGTTGCATTTCGGGACGGTCATTATTTTTTCCCAATAAGCACAGGCACTATATATTCGTTCTTCACTCGTTTATTACTGTTCTTATTCTAACTCATGTCCATTTTTTAAATTTTTGCCAAATAAACACACGCACTATATATCTTTTCTTCACTTGTTTATTACTGTTCTTATTTTATTATTTTAATTCATGTCCATAGTCCGGAAATTTTTCGTCACACATCTGTGACCTCCTCAGCGGCACTTTCCGTTTCGTGTGTGCTCTTGCTCTACTTAGTCTTCAGAAAGTAACTATTTTTTTCAAAAGATGTTTTAACAATGTGTGTTGACCATGAGTACAGACAATCTTTGAGGAATTTAAGAGAGGGAAACAGAGTGCAAGTTCACAGGAAGGACCAGGTCACCATTCAGAACGTAACTTCTGCCCTTCCTCACCACTAACCAAATCTCACTGAAAATGGTATGGGCAGGGACTGCCTTCTCTCATAAACTTATCCTATTTAACTAACTAAAAAAGCTCAAGCGGCAACATTTTTTTACCATCCTCCATGAAAAGTTAACTAGAGATCATCTACGCTTTCACCCTCCCTGCTTGATAAAGCAGAAAATTCTCTTTCAAATCACACCTTACTGTTCTAAAAAAAATGAAATGACACGTTGGATAATATGAGAAAATATAATGGCTTGGACTAAACACCATTGGTATGTATGTTTGTTTGTAGCTGCTCTGGTTTAACAACTTTCCTCAGTTTAACAAAGAAGATGAGTGAAAATATGTGAAAAGCGTTTAGTTCTTTACTATCAAGATCAAATGAACATTATTAAATCCTGTTATAAATAAATTGTTGTTGACACAGAATGCTGTCGCTTTCCTTGGTGTCAGAAATTTATCCTGACTTTAATTTCGGCTTGATTTTATTTATAAATTTTTGCTGAGATAAAAACATTATTTTATACTTGGAAAAAGTCAGAACTGATAAAATCTATAAGCACAATAACTGGTTGTCGCTAGTCTATATTTCACCCCCCCCTTTCTGTTTCCAGATCAGTTAATGTTTATTTCCCCCAAAATTGAAATAAAAATAATTTCTCAAGACAGCCATAATTTCTATATGTATATATTGTGCTATATGCTGTTGCTTAGTCTCTCGAAAGTTTGATCAAGCAAATGTATAAGCAAAGTATTCAAGCCATGACTATTCCATCTTACTGGAACATGTATCAAAGAATTCTACATTACTCTAGGTGTCCTTCTTTTTGAAGATAGTGTGGTGTGCTCTAAAAGGAATTTAGCTGTTATTTCTTGTAAAACTGGTAAATGCCTTTGAGGTGCTCGCTTCCTTTTCAAACACGTGTATCTCCTTCGTATAAAAAAATTAGTTTTATTTTGATTCCTGCATTATCATTGCCTTCATCTTTAGAGGACTTGTTATAATCAATTTAGCGTTATTGGAATAGGTTCTCTTTGCACTCCGAGTAATTTCCTGTTCATAATTACTTGTGCTTGTCTGCTTACACATTTTGGCGGTAATGTTAAACTTCAAGTATACATAACACTAATATGTATATATATATACAAACAGTTCACAGATGTGTGTGTGTGTGTGTGTGTGTATAAATTCGTACATAAAGAAATACAATAGCAATACATTTGAAGTCAATTCATCTGAACTCAACTTCATATCTGGCAGCCATTGAAAGCATGTTTTCGTAGGCAACTGATATAATATCGATTTAGAAAATGCCTTTGTAATTATCCCAAAAGCATGATACTTTTTGCACCAGGTCGACACTGCTCGAGAATACTGATGAATGAAAGCGTTTCACTCGTGATCATACTGCCCTTCTCAGATCTCAGTGTGATCTGAGGACAACATCGATGCTACTCCTTGCAAGCTAAGTGTCTGTGCACAAACTTCTCGTTGGTTCGAACTGTACTTATAATAGCGATAGGCGAAGTACTGACCTTTCATATTCTTAACGTTATGAATGTATACAATTAACGATACAATTATTGTTTCACAGAAAAGGATTTAATCTATCGATATTTCATTAAGAACAATAGCAATCTTTGATCGAATGCAGTTTACTAACACTTAAATCATCATGACAAATTACCTAATCCATATAAATATTGAAGATCAAACAACATATTGATGTATTCTACAATGGCTCAGAAAGCAGCATGCTAAATAACTGAACGATACTATATAGGCGTAGGATTGGCTGCGTGGTAAGTAGCTTGCTTACGAACTACATGGTTTCGGGTTCAGTCCCACCGCGTGGCACTTTGGGCAAGTGTCTTCTACTATAGCCTCGGGCCGACCAAAGCCTTGTGAGTGGATTTGGTAGACAGAAACTGAAAGAAGACCGTCGTATATATGTATATATGTATATGTATGTATATATGTATATATACATATATATATATTTATATATATATATATATATATATATATATAATATATATATATATAATATATATATGTATGTATGTATGTGTGTGTATATGTTTGTGTGTCTCAGTTTGTTCTCCTCCCCAACATCGCTTGACAACCGATGTTGGTGTGTTTACGTCCCCGTAAATTAGCGTTTCGGCAAAAGAGACCGATAGAATAAGTACTAGGCTTACAAAGAATAAGTCCTAGGGTCGATTTGCTCCAGTACGGCCACAGTCAAATGACTGAAACACGTAACGATTGATAGATTGAAAGATAATAGCATAGGAAAAAGAGCGGTGAGCAGCCAGAATCGTTAGCACGCCGGGCGAGATGCTTAGCAACATTTCGTCCGTCCTTACGTCTTGTGTTCAAATACCACCGAGTTCGACTTTGCCTTTCATTCTTTCGGGGTCGATAAAATAAGTACAAGTTGAACCCTGGGGTCGATGTAATCACCTTACCCCTCCCCGAAATTGCTAGCCTTGTGCCAAAATGTGAAACTAATATAAGAGTATAGGAAGCAATCCTATAACAAAGCTATGTAAAAGAACCAAATGATTCGCAATGAGTTAAAGACTACACAATGGTACTTTTATGAATAAAGTGTGTATGACTCATGCTCACGGTGACACGCAGTGGAATCGAACCGGGATCGACGTGTATGAGAAGCAAAATAATCCACACAGTCACAGTTGCAGCCATTTGCTTTTTCTTCAGAACTTTTCTCTTAGCATAAATTAAATTGAAACATCGAAATCGCGAATCTCAATGCATTTAACGTTTGATTCTCGTTTAGCTGTATTTTTGTTGTTGTTGCTGGTGCAAGAATTCGACAGTGGCTTAATATATCTTATGGATTTATTCAGACTACAATAACACGATAAAGTAGGTCTACCTTATAACACGATGATCCGCAGAGCAAATAATCAATGGCAGTTATTAAGCAAACAAGTGATAAACATTCGCTTTCATCTGATCGTGGATATTTTCCTCATTAAATATTCGCACTCATTCCCCAACAGCTTAGGTGAAAAGTTCTGAAGAAAAAGCAAGTGGCCGCAACAAGTGTGACTGTGTGGCTTATTTTGCTTCTCATACCCGTCGATTCTGGTTCGATCCCATTGCGTTTCACCGTAAGCATGAGTCATCTGTCATGGTCTTTGGTTAACCAATAACACGTGAACTTTTGTGGTCGATCTTCGTGAACGAGGAGTGAGTGAAATCCGTCTTATCTATCTATCTATCTATCTATCTATCTATCTATCTATCTATCTATCTATCTATCTATCTATCTATCCTTCCCCCTCTCTCTCACGCACGCACACACATGCACATTATATATATGTATATATGCATATATATGTATATATAATATATATATATATATATATATATATATATATATACATATGTGTATATATATATGTATATATATATGTATATATGTGTGTGTGTATATATATGTGTATATATATATATATATTATATATATATATATATATATATATAATATATATATGTATATATACATATATATAATGTGCATATATATATATATATATAATATATATATATAGATAGATAGATAGATAGATAGATAGGTAGATTGATAGATAGATAGATAGATAGATAGATAGATAGATAGATAGATAGATAGATAGATAGATAGATAGATAGATAGATAGATGGATTGATAGATATGAGTGCGTGTACGTGTCTTCGTACTTTTGTTTGTCAACCGCAATCACTTCACAACCGGCGTTAGCTTGTTTACACCGCCGTAACATACCAGTTGGGAAGCGAGCTTCTTACCACACAGTATATTTGATCATTGGTCTGTTCGATCACAGCTGGACAATAACTCTTTGGCCATTTACTAGCTGTGTTATACTTTACTCTCTCGAACATTGCACTCTTTCAGTTGAGGATCCTGATTTCTGGTCTAAGCTGAGGCAAAGAATGATCAATCAGTAGTTTAGAACTTGGGAATATTTTACTAGGAGTGACTGTGTGGTAAGTAGGTTGCTTACCAACCACATGGTTCTGGGTTCAGTCCCACTGCGTGGAACCTTGGGCAGGTGTCTTTTACTATAGCCTCGGGCCGACCAAAGCCTTGTGAGTGGATTTGGTGGACGGAAACTGAAAGAAGCCCGTCATATATATGTATATATATGTGTGTATATGTTTGTGTCTGTTTGTCAACTCAACATATCTTGACAACAAACGCTGGTGTGTTTACATCCCCGTAACTTAGCAGTTTGGCAAAAAGAGACCGACAGAATAAGTACTAGGCTTACAAAGACTAAGTTCTGGGGTCGATTTGCTCGACTAAAGGCGGTGCTCCAACATGGCCACAGTCAAATGACTGAAACAAGTAAAAGAATAAAAGAAATAAGAATAAAGAATAAAAGAAAGAATAATGATTGAAGAGAAAATATATTTTGTCGACACGAAGGCAAGATTCTCTTATACTTGTTGATACGAAAATTTGACTCGCTTGATTCAACAATAAATAAAACATGTGAAATTAGCCGAGAGGCGTAGAGTAAAACTATGCGTCTCAATGTATAGCAGACATTTTGAGAAAAGAAGTTAGCTTCTTAGTGAGCAATCAAAGGAATGTGTGAATTCACAATGAAAATGCTAATGCCGGACCATTTAAGTATAGGGTATAAAAATTATTAATAAAGTGTTGTGAGCTAGTTTTCATATACAATAATGCTTTATTTAATCAATAAGGCAAAACAAGAAAAAGTACTTTTCGCAACAACAATAAGAGCTCGGAAAATGCAATCTCCAGGAACAATTGTAGCAATTACCGCTGGAGCTAGAACTATATAATTTTGTAAAATAACAACAGAAGCGGAAATAGGCAGGAGAGTTTCTGAATTTCATGTATTTTTATGTATATACGTATGGATACATCTATGGATAAAAAAAGCAATTACATTTATGTGCAAGTAAAGTTGCATATAATACATCTAACGGTATGCATATGGAATATCTCTGAAAGTATGCCACTAAGTTAAAAGTACAACGCTGTTGCTTAATATAAATAAAACTATAGGAAATCATATAAATCTGTTGTAGGAAGCACTCCCAGACTGTCTTCTATTTAGTGTTGTTGTTTCTTCCTTCTCGAGCCATGCCTGGCTCATAAAGACCGGTTTTCCGGTTTCATCGGGGTATAGGTTCCCCACTTGGACGGGACTCCGGTCCATCGTAGGAGAGCTACTAGATGCAGGAGGAAAGAGTGAGAGAAAGTCGTAGCAAAAGAGTCAGCAGAAGTTCGCCATTACCTTCTGCCGGAGCAGTGTGTAGTTTAGGTGTTTCGCACATAAACTCACACATCACCCGGTCTGAGATTCGAACTCGCAATCCCTCGATCGCGAGTCCGCTGCTCTAACCACTAGACCATGTTGTCTCCACTTTTCTATTAAGTAGCACCATGGAGATTTGAAGGATCCACTTTTATATCTCATACATTAAGGCGTATAATATCTATACAAGATAGATTTAAAATATGTGGGCGGCAATAGTTAGCTTACATAATTTTTTTCCCCAGAACCATGTATGAATGTTTATTAGTTTTTAATCACTGCTGCGCCTTAGGGTGGGGAAAATGTTATTCAAATATATTTTCTATGTGAATGTGCATAGAATTAATACATCCAGACAGACACACAAATACATCAGAAACTCTTCAGATATAGCCATTAATGTACTCGTAATCTTAGTCAGTTCATTCAACAAAATAGTCCATTGGGTAACATAAAAAATCTTTTTCGGCTTTTGCCTGAAGAAATATTTCAAAACATGATGTTAACATTTTGAATGTGGTGGTGGTAAACACAGGAGGCGATATGAAAGGGGAACCAAATGAAATTAAAAAAAATACTTCGAAATAAAAGTGATTTGCCATCTCTCTCACTCTTTCTCTATCTCTCTATCTGTCCGTCTATCTAACTCTCCTTTTATCTCTCTCACTGTACACTCACACACACACACACACACACACACACACACACACACACAAACACACACACACACACACAGACATACACACAAACACACTCACATTCAAGTGTGTGTGTGTCTGTGAGTTGTGTGACTATATGTATGTATGTATGTATGTATGTATATATATATATATATATATATATATATATATATATATATTTGTAAAAAATGAAGTTCGAAAATGCTGCTGTATTATACAATTTTAAATTTTTATATATACATTATAACATGTTTCATTTTTTACAAATATATACCTACTCGTATACGAGCTAATCCTATTATAAATATATATATATATATATATATATATCATATCATCAAGGTATTTGAGAGGGTGCTGAGATCGCGTATGACTCACTTCCTTGAGAGTCATAATATGCTGAACCCCAACCAGCATGGATTCCGTAATGGGAGAGATTGCCTGACGCAGCTACTGCATCATTTTGATGACATTTTGAGAGACTTGGGAGAGGGTTCCAACACTGATGTCATCTACCTTGATTTCAGCAAGGCCTTTGACAGGGTTGATCATAAGATCCTTCTGAGAAAGCTGTCCAATATTGGTGTCACTGGAAAGCTGCTGCAATGGATCAAGTGCTTCCTCTCTAACAGAACCCAACATGTTGTAGTCGAGGGAGTCAAATCCAGCCCAGCCAAAGTCAGCAGTGGTGTCCCACAAGGCACTGTGTTGGGCCCACTTCTCTTCATCATCTACATAAATGATATTACTGACACCATCAAACACAGCAACATCAGAACCTTCGCTGATGATTCCAAGCTCCAGAAGGTCATCAATGGCGTGGATGACCGAATAAACCTTCAGTCAGACCTACTGGCTGTTGTCCAATGGGCGGAAAAGAATAACATGTTGCTAAATGAAGACAAATTCGAACTGATCCACTTTGAAGGGAGGACGCTCTGAAACTCCCATACTCTCTTCCTTCTGGAGAAATTCTCATGGCATCCAACAACATCAGAGACCTGGGAGTAACAGTGGACAACAACATAAGCTGGGCTACACATATAAGCAGCAAAGTTGACATGGCCCGCAGAATGTGTTCCTGGATTCTCAGAACCTTCCAGTCGAGAGATTCCCACGCTATTATCCTTCTCTTCTCCACTTTTGCCCGACCCCACCTTGAATACTGCTGTCCACTGTGGTCTCCCTACACAAAACAAAATATTATGAGAATTGAAGCTCCCCAAAGGTCAATCACAAAAAAGATAGATGGCATGTCAGACCTTGACTACTGGGGTAGACTAGAGAAGCTGAAATTGTATTCACTCCAACGACGCTGTGAACGCTACATTATCTGTATGATGTGGAAAATATTCCATCAGCACTGTCCGAATGATGTTGGCATCACCTTCAAAATGCATCCAAGGCTTGGACCACGTGCCATCCGTCCACAACAAAAATCTAAATCGCATCACATAACGACAATACGGCACAACTATTTCACCTCAATTGGACCTGCTCTCTTCAACATTACACCAGGACACGTCAAAAAAGAAACTGACCACACAAAATTCAAGAAGTCTTTGGACAAATTCCTTCAAAAAGTACCGGACAAACCACCCACACCCGGATATGTCTCCGCAAACAATAACTCTCTGCTCGAATGGGCCTTGGTGCCCAAATCCTGAACTGAAAGACTTCGCCAGGTGGTGCTATTAAGTTAGACATGGCCCGGGCCAATACTGGCCCAAAACCTTTCTAAGTTATTATTCTAAGTTATATATATATATATATATATATAATTTATTATATAGAAGGAGCTTCTACAGGACTAGAACTGTTTCATTCAAGAGAAATCTTCAGGAAGCCACCATACATATATATATTATATATATATATATATATATAGATATATATATATATATATATATATATATGTATATATATATATGTATATATATATGTATATATATATATGTATATATATATGTATATGTATATATATATATGTATATATATATATATATATATATTATAATATATATTATATATATAATATATATATAATATATATATATATATATACATACATACATACATACATACATATATATATATTAATATATATATATATATCTATATATATATATATATATAATATATATATATATATATATAATATTATATATAATATATAATATATATATATATATATTATATATATATATATATATATATATATATATATATATATATATATATATATTAATATATATATATAATTATATATATATTATATATATATATATATATATATATATATATATATATATATATATATTATATATATATATATATGGTGGAGGCGCATGGCCTAGTGGTTAGAGCAGCGGACTCGCGGTCGAGGGATTGCGGGTTCGAATCTCAGACCGGGCGATGTGTGTGTTTATGAGCGAAAACACCTAAGCACCACGCGGCTCCGACATAAGGTAATAGCGAACTTCTGCTGACTCTTTTGCCACGACTTTCTCTCACTCTTTCCTCCTGCATCTTGCAGCTCACCTGCGACGGACCGGCGTCCCGTCCAAGTGGGGAACCTATACGCCAAGGAATCCGGGAAACCGACCCTATGAGCCAGGCATGGCTCGAGAGGGAACAAACAAATGTATGTATATAAGTGTATCAATGTATAATTTTATACATATTATTTATCTGTCGTCTGTTTGTTTGACTCATTGGACAACTGCCACATAAAGGCAACGCCTTCTGTCAATTAGACAATCACATCACCCGCTCCCACTATTTTGAGCTAGCACTATTTATCCATCTGTCTATCCATTTATCTATCCATAGACACACATATTGCGCGCGCCCATACGTATAATATAATATAATATATTTACATATATAGACACACATACACAGACAGACAGTTTCCCGTCTGTTTATGCAATATTCCGTTTGCAGTTTCACTTTAGCACGGTTTTCGTTGTGATGAAATACTCTTGACTTTACGTATATCCTTTACAAATATCGTTTCGTCATCTCTTCATTTCCGGTTTGGTTTTTTCTATTTCCCATCGATTTTTCTCTCATTTTACGTTTATTTCACTTTTACTATATCGAATGTTAATGGCACGCTATAGAAACAGTTAAGTTATTCTTTTATTCTTTGTTTAATATTGTTTACAATTGAATGACGGCGTTGAAAATATTGAATTAAAAAGTGACTTTGAAGTCAATTTCTCTAAAAATGAAAATTGAAATTTTAAATCCACATCAAACTAGAAACAATTCTACAGAAACAGCGAAACAGTTTAATATAATTTAATATAAACGAAGTAGCTGTAATTTAATAAAACAAAGAAAAACTTTAGTAGCATAATTACAGGATCTTCCATAACTTCTAACTTACATTCGTAGTTTCAATACGGAAAGACTGGAGAAGATCTATTATTTTGAATGGATGATAAAACCTAATAAGGATTGCTTATGGACAGCTTCGCTCTACAAGAAACCTATAGAATTTTTTTTTATCAATTCAACCTTACAAACAAAACATTTAATCAACAGCAACCTGGACTTTCAAATGATAAAGATTGGTTTGAAATATTTTAAACATTCAACACATCATTTTGCTTGATGAGGTAGATTAAGCATTAAGAAGAATGTCAAACATTTTTTTCCTACAATTAACTAAAATAAGTCTTCTACTCTTAAAAACAAATATTTGGTACCGATGAGCCTAGTCTATTTTGGTAGTAAATATTAAAAAGAACTCTTGTATCAAGAGTGGTATATGCAGACTCAAGGCGGCGAGCTGGCAGAAACATTAGCACGCCGGGCGAAATGCTTAGCGGTATTTCGCCTACCGCTACGTTCTGAGTTCAAATTCCGCCGAGGTCGACTTTGCTTTTCATCCTTTCGGGGTCGATTAAATAAGTACCAGTTACGCACTGGGGTCGATATAATCGACTTAATCCGTTTGTCTGTCCTTGTTTGTCCCCTCATTGTTTAGCCCCTTGTAGGTAGTAAAGAAATAGGTATATGCAGACTCAAAACATGCATGAGGTAGACTTACAATATTATCATTATGCTGTAATGCACTAAACGATTGTTACTTAAAGCTATTATCAGTTATTTTGCTATATGTAAATATAAACAATGACACAGACACAGAGGCTCGCCTACGTATACGGTTATATGTATGTTTACGTTTTTCGTGTATATCATCCACAATACCCGATTCGATTTATACGGTGGCTCGCTCCTCATATCTGCCATATAAACCGAAAAACAACTGTATACATACATACATACATACATACATACATACATACATAGATTCATTCATACATTCATTCTCCACGCGAGATTTTTATGCAAATAGATGTAAACACTTGGATGGGTGCATCGACAGCTCAACCAACACACTAACTCAACCACCTATCTAAAAACACCTTGACTCGAAAAGTCGAAAAGTCTTGTTGCTTTGTTAGGAACCGGCTTGAACTCCCTCAAAAAGAACTTAAATTTAATTCCAAGAAAATTCATAGATAGATAGAGATAGATAGATAGATAAATAGATAGATAGATAGATAGATAGACAGATAGATAGATAGATAGATAGATAGTTAGATAGATAGAGATAGATAGATAGATAGAGATAGATAGATAGATAGATAGAGATAGATAGATAGATAGATAGATAAATAGATATATAGATACATACATATATACATACAGACATGCATACATACATGTATACATAGAGCATACATGCTTGCATACCTTTAAATTTCAGTCAACCACTCCCCACCTATACCGTGGGTTTCTCAATATCTTTTCTACTGTAGGCACAAGACCTGAAATTTTAGGATTTTGGTTAATCGATTTCATTGATTCCTGTGCTCAACAGGTACTTATTTTATCGATCTTTTAAAGAATGACAAAGTTGAACTCGGCGGAAAACTGGAAGAACTACTGCTAAGCATTTTGTCCGGCATGTTAACGGTTCTACCAGCTTGCAGCCTTTGGGTTTCTTAATATCGGAATTGTTTTAAATTAGCTATCTTATCCTCGTGCTCTACCATTCTGCGGTTTGATTGTGCTGTGTGCATTTTATTCTGTAATTTCTGTAACTTGGCCAGTCATTATGACTTCCATGATTTGCAAGACTTATTTCTGTCTCTATTGTATAGTTTCTGGTAGAACTTCAATTCTCTTTCTTCAATCCTATTTTTGCATTCTGTGATAATTCCAGCTTCTTTTAATACTGTTGTTATTTTGCCGTACCTTTTATTAATGTCCTTTATCCGAATATTTAAATCATTTCCATCGTTAAATTGCTTTTTCTGTTATGTTAACGTTTCTATTCAGTAGCTCTTTCATGATTTCTTTCTTATCTCTTCATTCAGTTCTGTTGCTTCTGTCTTAACTGAACTGATTGAAACTGTTTTCGTTTCTACATCGGATCAAGGCTTTTCAGAAACTGCTTGTGGCACTTCTCGTGATTTTTTAGCTCTTTTAACGAAGTCTTTTCCTATGTTGTTGTTCAAAATTTATATCTTCTGTTTATATCAGTTGTTCGGTAAGGGCCGTGTGAAGTTGGAAATTATAAATTAGTCGCATAGCTCCCTGTATTTGTTTGTTCTTGGAATAGGGTAGTGTATTTTCTTTCTAAATTCGATTTGAGGTTTGTCTCTCACCATTCTGTATTCACCACATGTTAATAACTTCAAAACTTCAAATAATGTTTGTGATAATGCTATTTATCATATCTAAGAATTCTTAGTTTTCATTTCTCCTTCTATATATACTGTTTCTCCTTCCTAACAAGACTAAACATCTGCTTGTCGTATCTTGGCGCTTTGCTCTTCCATTATGATTGTATTATAGGCTTTGCGATGGCCGATTGCTTCGGCAATCGTTTCATAGAATATTTCCAATTTTTGTTTGGATACTGGCAGACGCTGGTGAATACAGTCGGATTATTTGAGATTGTATATCTCGATATATTCGAAGGAAGGCTGGCGACTCAATCAGAACTGATAAGAAATTCCTCGCCGCTGTTCTTCATTGTTTATTGACTTGGAAATCCACTGTTTTGTTTATTATCCGTCTATAATTATGTGGTTAAAGAAGTGGTGTTCTTTTTAATTGTTCGTGTCACCACTTCGCTAAATCTTCGATTTTCTCTGAGGTCAATGACGAGCTATATTTTTTCCTGTTTTTCTATTTCGTCCCTGTTTCAGAAGCGATCATAAAAAAGTGATCGAAATTAGAAGTGTTACTTTTGGTTTCAATGCCATATCTGTTCGGTATGCCTGTTTTTTTAAGTATCAGAATCACATTAATGGACATGTAGAATGGTTTTCAACATTCTGTCTACATGCCCACTAAAAGGATTCCCCGCGAAGGATCTCTGGATATTATATCACACGTTCGGATGCCTTCTACTCAACTCTCGACTCACTCTCCTGACCGCTACTCAACTGTGCTCTACGACGTCTAGACTCGTCTGGGGGCATCTACACAACACTGGAGTAGCTTTACTCGACAGGATGATGCCTAGGAGATCAGGAAATCTTTCCAGGTCGAACCGCTACTTCCCTCCCAGGAGAGCTCACATCTCCAGTACCATGGACATGTATTAAGAATGTCGCAGGAGAAGATCCCAAGATATATTCTTCTAAGCTGAGCCCATCTTCAGGAGACCTTGGAGTAAATCACGGGCGAGATGCTGGATGATATCCATAGTTTCATCTGGTTACGCTTGGGAACTTAGCAGGAAAGTTTCATGACGGATGTTTCTCATAGAAATCCTATGGAAGAGGTGCCTGCAGACTCTACTCCCATGACACTTCCAGGAATAGAGGGCAGTGAAAATGGTTGGATGGATTGATGGACAGATTTCATCAGTTAGAGTGTGGCTGATACAAGGTTAACTAGGTGTGTGGTGGGATTAGTTTATAGTACTTGATCTCGGATGCTATACAGTCCATACAAGAATAATTGACGTTAAAACTGAACTAACAGAAGTAAACCCTAGTTTAATGGGGAATAAAACAAGCTTTGCCTGATAATAAAGTTAGAGATCCCGAAGCAGCATGCCACATGTCTTAAACGTTACTCGTCCATAAAATTCGGTTAACAAGACTGAATTTAACTAGGCTCAATTGGCATAGTAGATAAGGAGTTTAGTAGAAAGAAGAGAATTCTGCAGACTAAAGCAAGTTCAGCCACGTGATAGGATTTAGTCAATAAGAATCGATCATACAAGAGTGCCTACGGATAGAAAGCTTTTCACTAGATTTCATTACCACAATATCGCCTAAAAGATTACAATTACACACTTGGCATGTGTGCCCGTGTGAAACTGAGAAAGAAGACAATGGATTCACTTACGGCTTTCAAATAAATATATATACTATTCATTACGTTTTCAGTGCTAAACAATGTACCAGGCTTATCGGCTGACCAATTACCAACAGAAACAAGCGATACATTGTAATGTGATATATTCAGATGTGTATGTGGGTGTATATGAGTGTGAATGTGTATGTGTGCGCACGTGTGGGCACATGTATTTTTATAAAGAGAGATAAATCGCTTGTGTGAGCACAGACAAATATATAGATTAGACACAGTTATTCAAATATATTTTTAAAAAAATATTGATATAACAACCACACAAAATAGCATAAACACAACACATACAGCCATAACAACAATTTTGATATTTAGCTATTAATTTGCTTCTATTTTTTATCAGCTCATTCAGCAATATACACTTATGAAAAACATATATGAATTATTATTTTTTTTTCTTGAAATAATTAAAAAAAAATGTCTGAAATTTTTAATTAGGCTGTAGTTACTAGAAAATATGAAAGAGAAAAAAAATTGATTAATATCTCTTTGTCTCTTTCTAAATATGTATACGCACGTGCGTACGTGTGTGTGTGTGTGGTAGTGGTGGGGGGGGGCAGCATGGCAGAATAATCAAGGAGGTATCTTCGGAATCAAAAGATCTGGGTTCGAACATAATGTATAGTCATTTTGTAAAAATCTTTTTTACTTGTTTCAGTCATTAGATTGCGACCATGCTGGGATACTGCTTTGGAATGTTTTAATCGAATACATGGACTTCACTAAATATTTCAAAGTCTGCTTCACATTCTATCTGTTTTCTTTATCGAACCGCTAAGTAATGGGGAGTCAAACAAACCAAGATAGGTTGTCAAGTGGTGAGCGGACACACACACACACACACACACACGCACGCACGTGCATACACACACACACACATTCCGTGCTATAGGACTGAACCCGAAGCTAAATTGTTACAAAGCGAGCTGCTTAACCCCAGAAACATGCCTGTGCCTATCCTGGGTAAACATCTCTTAAACTAACGTTTGATTTCCCCGTGTCTGTGGAAGGAAATAAAGTTGATGGAAACCGCTAGGAAACCAGTCACTGGAATTTATCTGTGACACAAAATATTGGTCATGTTACAATTTTTGCGACACTGATTACATGTGAAAATGGCGATAAAAGCCCACGTGTCTGTGGATCAAAACTGTCCATGGCATTTGAACCAACAAACTGTCGTGTATCGACAGGCGTAACCCATAAAGTTACGCATAGATAAACGCATACACTTATGGTTGCATACATACATACATGCAAACATACATACATGCATACAAGCATGCATACATACATACATGCACACATACATACAAGCATGCATACATACATACATACACACATACATACAAACATACATACATACATACATACATACATGCATACACACATACATACAAACATGCATACATACATACAAACATGCATACACACATACATACATACATACATACATACAAACATGCATACATACATACATACATACACACATACATACATACATACATACATACAAACATGCATACATACATACACACATACACACATACATACAAACATACATACATACATACATACATACATACATACATACATCCATACATGCATACATACATACATACATACATACATACATGCATACATACATAACTACACTGACGAACGAATTTTCAGTTCCATAGACGTTTGCTATATCACTTCTTTTAGCATCGGAATCACATTAATAGACATGTTGAAAGATTTCCCAACATTCCATTACACATCCATTAGTAGGGTAATCCTGTAGGATTTCTGGAGTAACGTTAATCGAGAGGGTGTGTATTGCAAAGACCAGGGAATCTCAGTATTGAGAGTACACAGATCTCAATGTGCGTGCATAATATATATATATATATATGTGAGTGTGTGTGTGTATGTGTGTGTGTGTGTGTATGTGTGTGTGTGTGTGTCAGTGTGTGTGTATGTGTGTGTATGTATATATATATATGTATATATATATATGTGTGTGTATATATAGTAGAAATATGTTACGAAAAGAAAATATAAAATACACGTGGAAATGTAAAGGTAAAATATGAAAAATCAACGAAAATGTACATTGCAAATAAAAAAAGGCCATTTATTATAGGTAACAACGTCTGTAATGTAAGTATGTATGCATGTATGTATGTATGTATGTATGTATGTATGTATGTATGTATGTATGTATGTATGTATGTATGTATGTATGTGTGAATGTATAGTGTTTCTGAACAAGTTTTGCATTGAAAACATGTACATCAATATACATACTTACATACATACATACATACATCAATATACATACATAACACATTCATACATGCATAATACTACATACATACATACATACATACATACATACTTACATACTTACATACATACATATATATATATATATATATATAATATTATATATATATATATATATATATATATATTATATATATATATATATATATATGTATGTATGTATGTATATAATATTCGAAAATTATAAGAATATATGAATGATGCTAGATAAGGAAAAGAGCTAAAGTTTTGCTATAAAGTTGGAATAATTTAAGGAAATGGGTGAAATAATAAGGATCAATTTCATAATTCCACAGAAATGACACATTTTGATGTATCGATTTATGATCTAATGATAACAACAACAACTACACACACAGATATGCATATACATATATATATATACATATATATATATATATATATATATAAATATAACGATTTAGGAGTGACCCCAACAGGTCACTCGTCCACCAGAAAGAGCAGCCATAACTCACACCGCCAAGTATTATTAATTCAGAATTAGGTGAAAATTTAAAAACATTTACCCTAATTCATCTTTTAGACGTTGCACGTTTTCGTGTCATTAATGATTAAATTAGCTTAATTAAATTAAATTAAGCCAATCTACCATAGGTTACACTTCATCAGTAAAGACCTGGGAGAGACAAATATACACGAGGCGTCTGTATCGAAGCCTACGGGATATCTGACTTAAAATTTTCAAGACTGACGTATTCGGCGCCAAACTTATCAACAGTAAATATAAACTGCCGATTCAATCTCAGAATTATTCAGAAATTATCAATTAGTCATTTAGGGTAGCAGAAAAATTCAATAGAAATTTATCGCAACCAGCGCCTGGTGAAAAAGAGAAAATAGTCATCGACTATATTTAGTCGATGACTATTTTCTCTTTTTCACCAGGCCGCTGGTTGCGATAAATTTCTATTGAATTTTTCTGCTACC
>NC_043001.1:18849241-18854241 GCF_006345805.1 Octopus sinensis
TAAAAGCCACCGTTTACGGAATGAGGATAACAACGTAGCTTTCGCGCCCGTGCAACCGCCAGTCTATCGCGTGTGGTGGGTGGATCTTCAAGTTGCCGCACGCATTCTTAGTAGCTTAGAGTAGTCTCGAATTAGAGAATATTCTTTGTGGCTAATGGCGTGAGTCCTGATTGGAAGAAGAAGAAGAAGAAGACAGCAACATGTTTTTTGCAGCTAGATGGGTTTACAGAACAGAACATTGAATACTGAAATAAACTACTTTATTTCACGGTTTAGTTTTCATTGAAGTCCAACGTTAGCAGGAGCGTAGAATCATACGTGTATCTATGCTACATTCACACTCTATTGTATGTATACACGCACGCACACACACGTATGAACATACGTACGCAAGTGTATATAATATCTATGCATCATTATGCATCTTTGCAGAACGCTGTGTTCATTCCGTATTCGTTTCGTTGTTTCCATGTAATAAAGTTTCGGAAACGAAGCTATTTTTATCATTAACAAATACGCTGGTTTGTAAACTAATAATTTCATTTGAGATGAAATACAGCGAGTAGACTGAAAGAAAATGAAGCAGCTTTCTCAAGGTTACACTACACCGTCCTGTCTGTGATATAAAGCCAACAATGGTTCACAATCACCCTTCATTTCTCGATCCCTGATTTGGTGCGTTTTACTCTCTGTTACTCCCTTTTACTAGTTTCAGTCATTTGAGTGCGGCCATGATGGAGCACCGCCTTTAGTCGAGCAAATCGACCCCAGGACATATTCTTTGTAAGCCAAGTACTTATTCTATCGGTCATCTTTTGCCGAACCACTAAGTTACGGGGACGTAAACACACCAGCATCGGTTGTCAAGTGATGCTGGGGGGGGGGGGACAAACACAAACACACAAACATACACACACACACACACACACTCACACACACACATATATACATACATATACATACGACGGGCTTCTTTCAGTTTCCGTCTACCAAATCTACTCATAAGGCTTTGGTCGGCTCGAGGCTATAGTAGAAGACACTTGCCCGAAATGCCACGCAGTGGGACTGAACCCAGAACCATGTGGTTCGTAAGCAAACTACTTACCACACAGCCACTCCTGCGCCTTGTTGCGTTTGTTTCATTACTATATTGTTGACATCATTTTTCAAAGCATCAGTTGCCGCATCAAACTTTTCTGGAAAGAAAGCTAGATACAAATGTAGAATGCTCTGTTAACGACACTTGACAGCTTATTTCTTTATAGATATTATGGAAGTTTTCAACTCCAGTTTCGTATCCAGCGAGTCTGTTATCTCTCAGTAAGTTTTCACGTTACGATTCATAAATCCGATAAGCTTTTAATACCAGTGTATTGACAGAGCTTTTTCCAATTTAATATATCATATAAGCTCCTTGTGGAGGCGCTATGGCCCAGTGGTTAGGGCAGCGGACTCGCGGTCGTAGGATCGCGGTTTCGATTCCCAGACCGGGCGTTGTGAGTGTTTATTGAGCGAAAACACCTAAAGCTCCACGAGGCTCCGGCAGGGTAGTGGTGGCGAACCCTGTTTTACTCTTTCGCCACAACTTTCTCTCAATCTTTCTTCTGTTGGCCTGCTCGCTTAGCCAGCGGGGCAGCGTCATTTGAAGGCTAAAATAATGCGAAGCGCATTGTGACCAGCGATGTGTAGCAACATCTGATAGCCTGGTCGGTCACAGTGATCACGGTGATATAACCTCCTTGGTCTGAGATCCCACAAAATCTTACTTTTAAATTGCCGCACTTTCCACTGGAACTTCATTAGAAATGTACTGAAATCCCTTAAGCTGACGTTACTCAGTGCTTTAACAAAACTTTCCATTAAACTAAATTTAATAGGCAGAGATAAAAGAATTGTTTTAGAAACCAACAAAAGCGACAATTTAACACTGCTCATTAGTTGAATTAGGGATATGTTGATCAGGGCGGTGAGCTGGCAGAAACGTTAGCACACCGGGCAAAATGCGTAGCCGTATATCGTCTGCCGTTACGTTCTGAGTTCAAATTCCGCCGAGGTCGACTTTGCCTTTCATCCTTTTGGGGTCGATTAAATAAGTACCAGTTACGCACTGGGGTCGATATAATCGACTTAATCCGTTTGTCTGTCCTTGTTTGTCTTCTCTGTGTTTAACCCCTTGCGGGTAGTAAAGAAATAGATATGTTGATCTTAGAGATCCCGCGCAATGGTTATAACAATTCGCAGACATGAAAAACTTTCGAAGTCATTGGCATGCTGTCACGCAAGCGTAATCTTGAAAACGCTGTAAATATCCAACGACATTCTATTGATGAACACCATAGGGAATAGTATCAAGTATTATAGCCATCGTTTTGTGTGTCTCTTTAAAATGGAAATATAGGCAAAGAAGATGCATAAATTGGCATTCCCCGTATGCAGTTCTCTGAAGCTTCTTTGTAATAAATCAATAAAGAGACATCAGACAGATGTCACATGAGTCTGAAAAAGTTTCTGAAGTATTCATTGACGCCAAAGCTATAGCAGATCATGCATTGCGAAGAATGGTGTCAAATTATAATTTCACTTTCGACAGCGATTCACTGCATATTTTAATAATGTTCTTCTTTCAATCCGGAGGCGAGAAGCGTAGCTTTCTCTTGAAAGAGACACGAGGTTTTAAAAATTGTAACTCACGTACTTTTGAGTAAATGAGCTTGATTCCAAATTTCAAGTATGCATTCAGCATCTGTAGAAAGTCCAACACCGCTACCAATTTCATCTTCATCACTATCATTGTTTATCAGTTATGGAAATTTGGATAACATTTTTGGAAAAGGCAATGGGCATTATTTCATCATGTTGAACTGGTCTGATGTGTTGAATACAGGTTTGGATGGAAAATGTTGTATTTGTTAATTAACGAAAACTGAATTTCAATGCTTCAAATGTGGTATGATACGAACCTACATACTGGACACCTAATGAACCAAAGAAGAAAGCCCTACATTTAAATTACATGACCATTCTGCTGGCGTGCCTAATCCCCGGAAAGATTGAGATGATTAAGACTTACATTGTCAACTCCAAACACCATAACGAAACAATCTGACAAAACACGAGTTGGTATGTTGAATTCAAGCGAACACACATAACCACCAAAATTATGAGAAATTTTAAGTAGAGGATGTCAAGTGTTCACGCTTAATGCTACGTCACGGCATCCATGAAAAGGAGTGGCTGTGTGGTAAGTAGCTTGCTTACCAACCACATGGTTCCGTGTTCATTCCCACTGCGTGGCACCTTGGGTAAGTGTCTTCTACTATAGCCTCGGGTCGACCAAAGCCTTGCGAGTGATTTGGTAGACGGAAACTGAAAGAAGCCCGTCGTATATATGTATATATATATATAATATATATATATATATATTATATATATATATATATATATATATCTATATATATATATATATATATGTGTGTGTGTGTATGCGTGTGTATATGCTTGTGTGTCTGTGTTTGTCCCCCCAACATCGCTTGACAACCAATGCTGGTGTGTTTACGTCCCTGTAACTTAGCGGTTCGGCAAAAGAGACCGATAGAATAAGTACTAGGCTTACAAAGAATATGTCCTGGGGTCGATTTGCTCGACTAAAGGCTGTGCTCCAGCATGGCCGCAGTCAAATGACTGAAACAAGTAAGAGAGACAAAAGAGAAAGAGTAAAAGCAAAGCATGTCACTTAAAGGTTTGTTACTTCTTGTGGGTGTCTTGGAAATAGTTTAATCTCAAAGCTTTCGGATAAGAGAAGAAAGATATGCTGGCATTCTGGATGCATCGGAGTTTCTATTATATTTTGAAGAAGAAGAAGAGTTAAATATCTATGAAATTTAATTTTTAATGTAAATGAATGTGCGCTGTTGCGTAAACTTCTACCGAGTAAGAGTAATCTCAAAGAATGAAAGAAAGGCACATGAAAATAAAGCAGCAAATAACAGTCTTACATTGTTGACGGGAACAAATCCTGGTATTCCAACTGCCATAAAAGACACCTGTATATCTCGTTTCTGATATGAAGATCTGACAGAAAATATGGATCACAGAATGTGATTATTGAACCGTTTGTTGAGCGTTTCTGCTCTGTTGCTAAACGTTACTGTGTGAAAAGACCGCAAACTTCGATTGACTCCAAACTTGTGCAACTGCTGAAATTGTATTCATCTCACCAACTACAACTGCGCTTAATTGAGACTGTTGATCAAGGAGTTATTTCTGCTTTCAAGATATATTTTCTTAGAACTCTAAGTCGGTTGATTAAACGATAAAATTATTACATTTACGCAAGCAATTTTACATTTATGCAAGCAGTAAAAACTATTTAAAGGAGCTTGAGAAAATTTCGACCTGACTAGTTTTATTGAGACTCTGACAAAAATTGTGCACAAATGTAGTTGAAGGAGACCACCTGATAGCGAATTAAACAGTTTCACTCAATAATAATCTTGTTCAAAAAGCGCAAGAAGTAGAATTTGTAAAACCTAATATAAGCGATATTCAAGATTTATTGCTTACTGATAACGAGACACTCACCTATGAATACCTTAAGGAGTTGACGAAACTGAGTGCCTAATCCAGACGGCGAAGAATAAACTCTTTTACAACCGGTTCTTAGGACTCAGATCTTATGCAAAAGACGTATTGAAAGAAACCATTCTCTAATGCGATTTCAGAAAACTACTAATTTCGATCAAAGGAAAGTTATACATCTTCGTTAGAAGTATCCAAATCAAACACTTGCTAAAATAAAAATCTAACAGAACCAGTGGCTCTATTTTAATCTTTAAAAATTTCTTTTTTCCTATTTATTGTTGCTTAAACTAAAGGAAGAGTGTATAATCTTTGATAGAACTACATATTCGGTTCAAAAGACTTTTCGTATAGATGTAAGGAGATTTTTTCCCACTGCTTCTTCAGAAAGTTACCTGCATTAAAACCATCTGATAACAATG
>NC_043001.1:18859241-18869241 GCF_006345805.1 Octopus sinensis
GGAACTGACGTGGCAAACTGCACTCTTTGTTCAAATTCTGCCTAGATCCACTTTTTAAAAAGAAATTTTGTGGATCAATAAAACCAAATAACAATCCATAGAATGAATTAAATGAATTATTAGAGTGCTGAACGAAATGTGTGGAGGTATTTGTTCTATTTCTACAGGTTCTCAGTGTTTTGAATTTGGACTAAATCCGCCAACCGGTTTAATACCACTACCTGGTCCCCGGGTGCGTTTCGTGGACATCTCTTTCTTTTACTTATCTTATTTTTTCTTTTTGCGCCCTTTTCAAGCCTAGCCAGGCTCGTGGGCCCGGTTTCCCAGTTTCTGTGGCGTATGTGTTCCCCCACCAGCTGGACGGGACGCCAGTCCATCGCAGCGTTACTCAAGAAACAGGAAGAAAGAGTGAGAGAAAGTTGGGGCGAAAGAGTGCAAGAGGGGTCGTCACCACCACCCCTGCCGGAGCCTCGTGGAGCTTTCAGGTGTTTTCGCTCAATAAACACACACAACGCCCGGTCTGGGAATCGAAACCGCGATCCTCCGACCGCGAGTCCGCTGCCCTAACCACTGGGCCATTGCGCCTCCTCTTTTACATATCTAGTAGACTTAAAAAGAAAAGAAGAATCATAGATGATGCCTTTTCCTCTCCGACTAAACGGTAAAAAGCATATGAAATGCAGAGGAAATAAACAAAAGTTAGTCAATTCAATTTAACAACATATATTTTGTAGAAAATGGCAGCTAACATAAGGAAATGAATAGAGAGAATAAAATAAAATCTCAGTAACATGTAACATTGTGATTCCTCGAATGTCGTTTGTTCAGTTTCTGATGAAGATCTGATATTGTATTGTTGAGCTCAAAAACTTCTGAAATGGTGGCTTTTATCTTTACAAATGTCGATGCTTATTTATTCAATGAGGAGACATTGATCAAATTTCTAAGAGATAATGGGGTATTGTTCAGTTTTGAAATATATTCAGGTGATGTTAGTACTTATGTATTTACTCCAGAATAGTTAAATACTTAAAATTTATCCAGTATGATGTAACTGGAGGAAAATTAAACAGTGAGTAACGTACAAATATCAAACATCTAAAATATAAGGTGAAAAATACATTTCATATATACATACACATATACATATATACCTGCACACACACGCATATGTGTAGGGGCGTATATATGAATGTACGTGTATTGCTATATATAATTCATTTTTAACGGTTGAACTAGAAGTAAATAAAGCTATAAATAGTTAAATGTAAAAATTGGGTTTAAAAGCCCTTTCCATGAAAAAAAATCGAAGGTGTCTATGGAACAGAAACCCACATCTATAAACGTGACACACATTCTACTCGAAAGGTTTTAAATCTAATATTTATACACTATTGTTTATAGCTTTATGTACTTCGAGTTCAACCGTAACGAACTAATATCTCACGTTCACTCGACTTCTCTAAATCCTCATGATGAAACTTATACATACATAATTATGTACATGCAGACATACATACACATATATACACACTCACACACACACGCACGTACACACACACACACACACACACACACACATATATATATATGTTGAATAAATTTAAAACATGGCCTGGTCTTCACGTTTTTTAATATTTTATTTTAACATTAAGAAAATATATTTTGTAACGCTCATAAAGTTAAATTAGCGCTTTCATACATATGTTTAGCTGACAGTTGAGTTCTTGACACTTTAGTATCTCTTAGAACGCTCCAACAAGTCGAATTTTTAGAATACGGTATCGAAGCGTAATGATAACAGATGAAGAACGTGTCAATGCATGCATACTGGTAAATCCATTATAACAAAAAATGGACAGATTTTCGCAAATGCATATATGAGCTGCAAAAGGAGAAATATGATCTATTGAATTAAATGCCAGAAGTGAGAGGAACTATATATAGGCGAGACAGGGAATGTTCCCCAAATTCCATTGAGAGAGCATATAGAGTACATGTGGCCAGAAAATGTTACTAATTTTTCCTTTCCACAAACTACATGACATAAATGAGGCTGGAAGAAGGATAAAAGAAAAGCGGTTTATTAAAATGTTAAAACCTGTTCTGAACGGAAGTAACAGCAATAATATAACAACCAGTTAATGATGCGGATTAAAAAATATCTCTAGCATATAAATATAAACAAATTGCAGAATATCGGTGCGCCTGGCAAACCGTGATGTTTAAGATGTATGCGGATTGGTTAAAACCGTATTTTGAAAATTCAGTTTGTTGGAGCGTTCTAAGAAGTACTAAAGTTGTTAAAAACTCAACCGTCAGTTAAACACATATTTGAAATCTGATGATTACTCTACGTATGAAAGCTCTAATTTAACTTTATGAGCATTACAAAATATATTTTAAATATAATATAATTTTTAAAAAAACGTGAAAATCAGACCATGATTTAATTTTATTCAACAGATATATTATTCTATACACATTCACACAATTTCGAAACAATATATATATATATATATAATATATATAATATATATATATATATATAATATATATATATATATCTATCTATCTATCTATCTATCTATCTATCTATCTATCTATCTATCTATCTATCTATCTATCTATCTATCTATCTCTATCTATCTATCTATCTATCTATCTATCTATCTAACTGTCTGTCTCTCTGTCTCTGTCTCTCTGTCTCTCTCTGTCTCTCTGTCTCTCTCTCTCTCTCTCTCTCTCTCTCTCTATATATATATATATATATATATATATCAACACACACACACGATGATTTGCATATTTATTTCTAATATATTCCTGCAGATCCCAACGTGATTATGCTAGCCACTTTTGTGTTTTATCAAAGGACAGCTCCTTCTTTACGACGAACGTTTGTTCATAACATATTATATTCATTAGTGCAAAGCATTCTGGGGCAGCCGATGTTTCGATATCATTGTGTCTCGTCAGCCAGTGGCAGCCCAGCCTAATGAATCTAACAAAAGCTTGAATCTTTTGTTTATAACTTTAGCAAATAAACTGTTAGCTGATGCTTGCTGATATCTTCCAACCGATAGTAAATTGTCAACTGTCATATATACGTTGAACAAAGTACATTTATATAACATAGTGATAACTCTGTTTATATTACATTCCCACGTACACACATATATAAATACAAATATACATGTATACACACGTACACATAGATACACACAAATATATATCTGTCTGTCTGTCTTTCTGTCTGTCTGTATGAATGCATGCAGGCATACTATATGAGTGTCCTCCAGAATACTTAAAACATCTTAGTAAGTGAATATCGTTTATCTTTATTGATATATAAGGTAGGTACGCGGTTTCAAATATCGGGGGTTGAATACAATCAATAAAGATCGACCATATTTCTTGAGTGGCACTTTATTTTATCGACCCCAGGAAGATGAAAAGCAACGTTGACCTTCATGCCATTAGAAAGCAGAACGCAAAGAACCGTAACTGTATTCTGCAATGCATTTTGTCCGATGCTTGTCACAATCAATACATAACTGTTATAAGCTTAACAATAGTCAGATTTATCGGATAAGGGAGAAGTAGGGGGTTGTTGAAATTGTGTAATATGGTAGGCTTTGGCATGGTAATTCAAGTGATATTACTGGAACAGAAATCGAAACTAAGTAACAGAATAAAGGGGTTTAATTTCTGTTGTTTCATTCGCATGGTATGACTAATGATCGATTTTTTGCATAGTCACAAGACCCTCGTTCTTATCGAGCCAACGAACGGAATGTGAATATGCTGGTTTTACAGGCAAAATATAGTTAGTGGACCAATATCCCGTCTCTCTCTCTCTCTCCTCTCTCTCCATCTCTCTTTCCTCTCCCTTCTCCCTTCTCACTCTCCTCTCCCCTCTCTCTCCCCTCTCTCTCCCCTCTCTCTCCCCTCTCCCCCCTCTCCCTTCTCACTCTCCCTTCTCACTCCCCGTTCCCCTCTCTCTCCCCTTTCCCCTCTCTTTTCTCTCTCCATCTCTCTCCACTCTCCCCTCTCACTCTCCTCTTCCCTCTCTCCCCCTCTCCCTACTCACTCTCCTCTCCCCTCTCCCTTCTCACTCCTCTTTTCCCCTCTCTCTCCCCTTTCCCCTCTCTTTTCCCTCTCCATCTCTCTCCACTCTCCCCTCTCACTCTCCTCTCCCCTCTCTCTCCCCTCTCTCTCCCCTCTCCCCCCTCTCCCTTCTCACTCTCCTTCTCACTCCCCGTTCCCCTCTCTCTCCCCTCTCCCCCCTCTCCCTTCTCACTCTCCTCTCCCCTCTCTCTCCCCTCTCCCTTCTCACTCTCCTCTCCCCTCTCTCTCCCCTCTCTCCCCCCTCTCCCCTCTCCCTTCTCACTCTCCTCTCCCCTCTCTCTCCCCTTTCCCCTCTCTCTCTCTCTCTCCTCTCTCTCTCTCTCGCTCTCCCCCTCTCTCTCCCCTTTCCCCTCTCTCTCCCTCTCTCTCCCCTCTCCCCCCTCTCACTCTCCTCTCCCCTCTCTCTCCCCTCTCTCCCCTCTCTCCTCCTCTCTCCCCCCTCTCCCTTCTCACTCCCCTTTCCCCCCTCTCTCCCCTCTCCCCTCTCCCCTTTCCCCTCTCTCTCTCTCTCTCTCGCTCTCCCCCTCTCTCAGATTATATCCTATTTTCATAAGAAAGAAGAAACCCCCAGCGAAATTGCAAAGTCGTTAGAGCGTCGGATAGAATGCTTTACGATATTCATTTCATTTCATTTCATTTCCCTGCTTTCCGAGTTCAATTACTGTCGAGGTCAATGTTGCCTTTAGTCTTTTAGAGGATCGATAAATAAATTACTAGTCAAATACTGGCGTCTATTCTGTGTCTATTCCTATCAGCTTTTAACCTCCAGTAACAAAGTTTCTTGTGAAATCAGTCAAAGAAAAGCAATGAATAATTATTTTTGTATTCTTGCACGAAAATTCATGACAGGCACATAATCCTTGTGAAATCAGTCGCCAGGGATCGTTCTCCGAACTGATAATGCCGAAAAGGAAGAAAGTCATCCGGAAGGTAATATGCCAGACACCCTATGCCTCAAAAGAAGACGAGGTAGTTGTACTGAAATGCTATTTATCATAAGAGAGATTAGGGATTAAATAACGACAACGACTGCATGTTTTATATTTATGAGATAAAATATGCATGAAGATGTTTATTTTGCTTCCATCAGCGTTAATGGCTTTCAACAGTAATCCTTTTTGTTGAATAGACACAAATGATGTTTAACTCAGTGAAGTTGTAACAATATCTATATATATAAAGCTGAAGTTGTCTGTGTATGGCAGGTTTGGTAGCCTTCAACTAACACTATCTCCTCCGAGACTCTGTGGCGCAAGTTGACCAAAATTGAGAGTATGATAGAAGAAGGCTTGCTCTTCATTCAAATCGGACCATGTTAACACCAAAAATTATTTACATCAAAAAGGTGCTTTTTTTCTATGAAAATACCTATTTCTTATGATTTTTTGACTGATGTGCCGCCATTTTTCGGTGTATTTCAACCAGAAAAATGTTCACTTAAAGAGAATAACAAGCTATATAATGCAAAAAATTTTACTTTTCAAAAATTTCAATTCTAAAGGGTCGAAACAAACCCGAGCAACGCCGGGCGATACTGCTAGTATATTTAAAAGTTGGTGTGGTGAACTCGCACACACTCTTCCAGCAAGCGCCACCTCCACTCCCTCAGTTAACGTGTTTATCTCGTTGTGGCAGCATCTCTTTTGTGTTTTTCTAGTTTTTTTTAGTCTTGTGCGTTATTTTTATTATTTTATAATTATTAGTTGTGTTAGCCATGTGTCCCTAACAAGGTTAGTGCAAAGGACAGTGCTAAGAAGAAGAAAAAACTGATTACGATAGAATTGAAGAAGGAAATCTTTGATAAACCTGACAGAGGAGTGCGTGTAGTGGACATAGCACGTCAATACGATCGAAGCATGTCAACGATCTGCATCATACTGAAGAAAAAAGACGAGATCAAGGGCATTACAACAACAAACGGTGTCTCAAGGCTCTCCAAACACTGCACATCTGTCCACGCAGTACGAATTAAATTCGTACTACGAGTTATCACTCTAGTAAAGATGCACAGAATATAAATATCTAGTATAACTTTCATTTTGGGTAAAAGATTATTTGCCAACATAACATGGCAGTCCTGGCTTAGGACGAATGTTGCTTTAATTTAGCCCCAGGAGACATCGTGTCCAGCTGGTTATACAACACGATCTGTGCTCTTATATTTTCGAACAAGTGCATTTAGCACCCACACCTAGCTCAAAACATTCTTTTTTACCTGTAAAGATCTTAAAATTTCCGGTCGTTTGTAACCATGTATAGCATCAGTTCATCTTTATTTGAAAATATCAGCATGGAATAACTAGAGGCAAATAAATTAGACTAAAGCATATTATAAACATATTATTTGGAATAAGGCGAAAAAAATCGACAGGATTTGAACTCAGTGGTCGAGTTCAAATATATATATATATATATATATACATACATATATACATACACACACACACACACACACACACACACACACACATATATATATATATATATATATATATATATATATATACATACATACAGACACACATACACACATGTATATATATATTACTTGTTTTATTCATCGGAATGCAGCCATTCTGGGGCAGCGCCTTGAAGAGTTTTTAGTCGAAAGAATCGACCCCAGTACTTATTCTTATAAAGCCTGACACTCATATAAAGCCAAACACACACACACACACATACACACGCACGCACACACACACATACACATACATGCACACATGCAACACGCACGTATATACACGACGGGCTTCTTTCAGTTTCCGTCTACCAAATCCACTAGCATGGCTCTGGTTGGCCCGGGGCTAAACTAGAAGGTATTTACCCAAGATGCTACGAAGCGAGATTGAACCAGGAGCCATGTGGTTGCAAAGCAAGCTTCTTACCACACAACCACGCCACACACACACACACACACACACGCACATACACACATGTGAATAAATATGTGTGTATATACTTATATATGTATGTGCGTATGAGTACATACATATATATATATACAAATGTACTTACACATACATAAATGTTTTGAACATTATAATCGTAGATATATGAAAATATCGGTTGATTACGTTGGGTATACCTTTTGATTATAGGCTTTCTTGATCAGATTTAATCCGGGCTTAAACAACAATGTCACCATCATGAACAACAAAAACAGATTTATCCGCCATTCGAGTTTGTTAAATATAACAGATCGGATCGATTGATTCGCCTTTGTCCTATCAAAAGGATATTCTTGTTTAATTGAAGTATCGTATTGCTAGTCACTATATTCAATATACTTTAACATGGTTGCTCAATATGCTGGAAGTAACAACCGAATCATCCGTCCTAAAACCCTTTTATAAAAGGACACTTCGGATGCAATAGGGCTGTCTAAATACGCTACGAGATGGCCACGATTAGAAAATCTTTGATTATATGCCTGCTCAAGGACACTCAATACCCGAGTCCTAGATGTACTATTTGACTGGGTAACCACGATTAGAAAACCTTTGATTATATGCTTGCTCAAAGACACTCGATACCCGAGTTCTTGGTATACTATTTGACTGGGAAACCACGATTAGAAAATCTTTGATTATATGCCTGCTCAAGGACACTCAATACCCGAGTCCTAGATGTACTATTTGACTGGGTAACCACGATTAGAAAACCTTTGATTATATGGTTGCTCAAGGACACTCGATACCCGAGTCCTTGGTATACTATTTGACTGGGTAACCACGATTAGAAAGCCTTTTATTATATGGTTGCTCAAGGACACTCGATACCCGAGTCCTTGGTATACTATTTGACTGAGTAACCGCGATTAGAAAGCCTTTGATTATATGGTTGCTCAAGGACACTCGATACCCGAGTTCTTGGTATACTATTTGACTGGGTAACCACGATTAGAAAGCCTTTGATTATATGGTTGCTCAAAGACACTCGATACCCGAGTTCTTGGTATATTATTTGACTGAGTAACCGCGATTAGAAAGCCTTTGATTATATGGTTGCTCAAAGGCACTCGATACCCGAGTCCTAGGTATACTATTTGACTGGGTAACCACGATTAGAAAGCCTTTGATTATATGGTTGCTCAAGGACACTCGATACCCGAGTCCTTGGTATACTATTTGACTGGGTAACCACGATTAGAAAGCCTTTGATTATATGGTTGCTCAAAGACACTCGATACCCGAGTCCTTGGTATACTATTTGACTGGGAAACCACGATTAGAAAGCCTTTGATTATATGGTTGCTCAAGGACACTCGATACCCGAGTTCTTGGTATACTATTTGACTGGGTAACCACGATTAGAAAACCTTTGATTATATGCCTGCTCAAGGACACTCGATACCCGAGTCCTTGGTATACTATTTGACTGGGTAACCACGATTAGAAGCCTTTGATTATATGGTTGCTCAAGGACACTCGATACCCGAGTTCTTGGTATACTATTTGACTGGGTAACCACGATTAGAAAACCTTTGATTATATGCCTGCTCAAGGACACTCGATACCCGAGTCCTTGGTATACTATTTGACTGGGTAACCACGATTAGAAAACCTTTAATTATATGGTTGCTCAAAGACACTCGATACCCGAGTCCTTGGTATACTATTTGACTGGGAAACCACGATTAGAAAGCCTTTGATTATATGGTTGCTCAAGGACACTCGATACCCGAGTTCTTGGTATACTATTTGACTGGGTAACCACGATTAGAAAACCTTTGATTATATGCCTGCTCAAGAACACTCGATACCCGAATCCCAGGCATATTATTTGACTGGGAAACCTTTGATTATATGCTTGTCGAGTGTAAGTTAATAGAAGGCTAATCAAGGAAAGCGACAAAGAAACACCAATGAGTGACAAGTCTGAACTGAAGTTTTGTGCTTCTTGTGTTGGATATCCAATAATATATTCAACAATATGACTCGGGAAAGACCCAGCGGAGTCTTCTGCATAGAGAGACTCTGTCTATCTGTCACTTTTCTCTCCCGTTTTTCTTTCGTTCTTTCTTTCTTTCTCTCTCTATTTCCCTCTTTCTCAGACACACGCGTGTATGTATGTAATAGCGTTGAAAATCTTCAATCAACTGAGGCTATCCAAGCAATTAGTCGCCAAAAACTCACAAAGTGAACAACATTTGGATGAGCAGGATGGCGGTTTATACTACAAAATCAAAAACAAACAAACAAACAAAAAGATAGAAAAAGAAAAAAAGAGAAAGGGAGTAAAACAAGTCTTTGACACTTACAAAACGAATCACGTTTCCTTCTGAAAAGAATTAGACAAATTGTCAAATTTGGCATATACTGTGCCGTTTAAAAGGAAACGTGACTAGTTTTATAAAATGTACATGTGTGTGTGTGTGTGTGCATGTGTATGTGTGTGTGTGTGTGTGCATGTGTCAATACAAACATGCCTATACGTTCGAGTGCATGTTTGTACATAGTATATCTTGTATGTACAGTTTAATATACGACAGCTGCAGTTGAATTTAGAGCTCCATGTAGAGTATCATCCAGTCTGCTTCCAGTATATTGAAGCAAATGTAGGAGAAATTATGATAAAACATGTTTATACAATATGTTCCCTACATACGTTTCCCCATCGTGGATATTTGCAACTTCTACATTAGATGATCCAAGTACAAGAGTATGCTGAATCCCAACGTATCATCGTCAGGTGAGCACTTTACTGCACTTGAGCTCTGCAACACAATGCAAGAAAGTGTTCCTCTAATGATCGATTGTGGTTCAACATCTAATTGTAATTGGAACATCCACGGCAGATGTTGCTTTTTGTCCATGTTGTATTCAACGTTTTGGACAAAAATGGGAATTATTTAAAAACGAAAAGAGTA
>NC_043001.1:18874241-18876741 GCF_006345805.1 Octopus sinensis
TACGCAGAGGTTTTGCATGTATGACCCAGCCAAGTAGTAAGGTTGTTTGAGTGTCACCTATATTACGTCCTCTTAAATGTTTCACCCTGTGTCTTTCTACCTCTAACTCTTTACTCTTTTACTCTTTTTCTTGTTTCAGTCATTTGACTGCGGCCATGCTGGAGCACCGCCTTTAGTCGAGCAAGTCGACCCAGGGACTTATTCTTTGTAAGCCCAGTACTTATTCTATCGGTCTCTTTTTGCCGAACCGCTAAGTGACGGGACGTAAACCACACCAGCATCGGTTGTCAAGCAATACTAGGGGGACAAACAGAGACACACAAACACACACATACACACACACACACACACACACACACACACACATATATATATATACATATATACGACCGGCATCTTTCAGTTTCCGTCTACCAAATCCACTCACAAGGCATTGGTCGGCCCGGGGCTATAGCAGATGACACTTGCCCAAGATGCGACGCAGTGGGACTGAACCCGGAACCATGTGGTTGGTTAGCAAGCTACTTACCACACAGCCACTGCTGCGCCTATTACGTATTATTACCCGCATATTATCCGACCGTTGTTGCTCGATATGCTTGAAACAGCGATGGGAGAACCATATTATAATCTATTCTCTAAAAACAGGGTAGGAAAAATACAAAGGTTTCTTGTTAATCTAATATGAATTAGCATCAGTATGCATCATCCCTTTGACTAATATTTTTAGGGAACCAGGTAGTCACGAGCAGACATAGACACAGACACCAGCTTGAGCTTCTGTCTTGCCCCAATGCAATATCCATGACTAGAAAGAGAGAGATGTGTACGGGTGGGCGGCTGGTACTTTCGTTTTAATGACTCTGGAATGATGAAAGACAAAGTTTGATTTGGCGGGATGGATTGGAGCTCAGAATGTCCAGAGTCCTGTGTAGTAAGAAGTTTACTTCCCAGCCACATGGTTCTGGGTTCAGTCCCACCGTGTGACACCTTGGGCAAATGTCTTCTACTATAGCCAACCAAAGCCTCGTGAGAGGATTTGGTAGACGGAAACTGAAAGAAGCCCGGTAATGAAATATATATATATATATGTATTTATATATATTATATACATGTGTATCTTTGTGTGTGTGTGTGTGTGTGTGTGTGTGTTTGTGCCTGTTTGTCCGCACCACCGCTTATCAACCAGTGTTGGTGGATTTACGTCCCTGTAACCTAACAGTTCATCAATAGAGACCGATATAATGAATACCAGGTTTAAAAAATAAGTAAGTACTGGTGTCGATTCATTTGACTAAAAATTCTTCAAGGCAGTGCCCCATCATGGCCGCGGTAAAAGACAATGTATTTTGAGAGACGCTCTAACAATTCTGTTATTTCACAGCCATAAAACAGAAACGACGCACAAGATAATTTAGTCCTAAATACAGAGCAGAATCGGTACCTTTATTATTGATCTGCTTAATCAGAGTTAACTGTTATAATTCCCCCAATGCATTCCGCTACCCTATTAACTCTCCTCAGAAACTGGCAGAAACGTTACCATGTCGGGCAAAATGCTTAGCAGCATTTCGTCTGTCTTCGTGTTTTGAGTTCAAACTCTGCCAAGGTCGACTTTGCCTTTCATCATTTTGGGGTCGATAAATTAAGTACCAGTTGCATACTGGGTCGATCTAATCGACTGGCCCCCTCCCCCCAAATTTCGGGCTTTGAGTAAAAAAGATTATTATTATTATTATTATTATTATTATTATTATTATTATTATTATTGAGTGAGCGAGCAGAGCATGCCATCAAAGTGACACTGGGGTAAAATATACGAAGCCCAGTATACCCATCATGACTACCCGTCTGATAAGGGTACACCAGGCACATGCATCACAACCATATGTGCGCGACATGGTGATCTCATATCAAGATAAACAGCACATGACCTTGCAGGTGGGGCCCAGTTAGAATTTTCTTCAGGTTGAGTAGCCCATCCCGCTCAAAAGGTCCCTGAATAAGGGTTGTTTAAGGACGTTGAACGAAACACCCATGTTTCCAGAGGTGAATTATTCAAACCCCAAAGAATCCTTCTCAACACACTGCTATGATGCTCCCCCACTACTTCTGCTCGTGATCAGAGATGCACATATCGTCAGCCACTAAGGGACATGCTCAACTGGTTAAGGTGAAACAACTGACAAGCAAATCTGTGGTATTGAGCAGAATATTTGCTGTAGCCTATCTTTTATACTTATTATTATTATTATTATTATTATTATTATTATTATTATTATTATTATTATTATCATTATTATTATCATTATTATTATCATTATTATTAGGTGGCGAGCTGGCAGAAACGTTAGCACGCCGGGCAAAATGCGTAGCCGTATTTCGTTTGCCGTTACATTCTGAGGTCAAATTCCGCCGAGGTCGGCTTTGCCTTTCATCCTTTCGGGGTCGATAAATTAAGTACCAGTTACACACTGGGGTTGATGTAATCGACTTAATC
>NC_043001.1:18881741-18884241 GCF_006345805.1 Octopus sinensis
GATTTCTTATCAGGTATATCAATCTTTAAAAATAACATTCTAACCGCGACTGTCATGTCTTACGTAGGTCTATGTCTTGAGTTTGTTGTATAGGTTTATCTGTGATTACAAAGTGTCTTTTTTTCTAATTAAAGATAGTAGCGTGTAATTTGAGGGAGATGCGGCTGCTGTTACTATCAGGTTAAATAACGATCATGTCTATGCTACCTCACTACCTCGTGATCATGTTTATATTATCAAGAGGTACGTCATATGACTTAAACTACTCCGTCTGCAATATCAACAGGTAAAATATACTATCCAGTCTACTACCTGTTACAGAGTATATGGCTTCTAACAGGCTCCACAAGTGTCCGATGTACTTCATACTGAAAGCGTAAACAAATCCAGAATCGAATCAATAACTGAATATATTAAATATCTGTCTCTAGGCTAAATAAAATTGTCGTTTCTATACTCGGAGTAAGACTTTAAACATGGCCTGATCTACGTAATATTTGGGATACATATAATATGAAACTGAACCGAGTGTGTTGCGTCACTAAGTTATAACCTGAGAGTAGTTTTGGTTGCATGCAGTGCTAACACCAAAACTCGCCACCGACAAAATGATACGACAGATATAGTTAAATTCTTCTGACCCTACCTACCTGTTATTAGACGAACAGAATAATTGCTTGATATCTTTTAATCAGAGTCAGAAATACTAAATTTCTAAATCTCTCGTAGAGACATGTACGGTGGTGGGGCGATAGAATGGTTGTATACTGTAAATCTAACACGAACGTGACAGTAGTGGTGTACACCACCGCTGTTTAGCCCTAGGAGGCGTCGATGCTTCCTAGGGCTAAACAGCGGTGGTGTACCCCACTACTGTCACGTTCGTGTTAGATTGACAGTATACAACCATTCTTTTAATCAGAAGTATCTAAACTAAGAGTATCAATCAGTCATTGTTTCAGTGATGAGGTCAGCAGAAGCCAGCCCCTTCTTTTGACCACACCCATTTAAAGTGTTGCAGACAACACACTAAACCGAAGAAACAAAAGTCAGTTTTGCAGTGCTACTTCTGCTTACAACGGTGAATGATATACATATTACAGAAAATGTAGAAGGTCATTAGATTAAGGTGACTTAGTCATTGACCAAATATAATCTAGTTTCTCAGGCCTCCTTAGTCATCTGAGGTTTTAATATAAGTAGATATTTTTGTAATGAAGTCGGGAAATATATTTCCTTACAGAATATAATACATGAGAGATAGTTCACTATTTCCTTTGAATAAATTCAAAACAGTTTTTTTTTTTTTTACAAGAGTAATATAGTCAAAAGATCTGTAATTTGAATGTAGACCAATCTGGTTTTAAACTTGATATGATAAAACAACCAGTCAAGCAAATAATGAACGGTCAACATTGTTACCCTTAACATAGAGCCATACCGTGACTTGGATTCGACCGCTTGCTGAAGCTAAGATAGCTAAATAATAATAGGACCCCAACAATGCTTAAAAATCTAGTAACCCATTAGAAAACAACCACTTGGGAAAGTATCTTCTATAATTTTCATAAAAGCCTTATGAATGAAATTTGGTAGATGGAAACTGTATAGAAGATTGTCGGTAGAACTGATCCTGACCTTCTGTGGCAGACTTCATCATCCAGTTTAACACCACCATATATCCTTTAAGGTATTTAGTGGAGTCAGCTCTGTTGCAAGCATTCAGATCAGGTCTCCAGACTGAAGATAACTTCCTCCCTCATCTCACCTATCTTTGACGCTCTGAAAAGAACCATGGGCGCTACACTACTCTTTTCACAGAAGTAAGTTTCTTCAGGCTTATGGTACTTATTGTAAGCTCAAAGGTAGGCACTGGATATATTCTGAATATCTTGCTGTCTTACTCCGAGTGTGCCACAAAGTTGCAATCATCGGAGTACAGCTAAATGTGAACTAGAGCTCTAAACTATTCAGATCCAACTGTTTACCTGCTGTGTGATAGCGAACATAGATGACGACATGCTAGTTATGAAATTCATGAACAATCATGACTCCAAAGCATATGGAGACTAAAGTTAGCGCCAGTCTACCCCCTTGTTTAACACAATTGTTCACAGGAATCGGTTCTGGTAGAGCACATTCTGAGATAAAGTAGGCCTTGATGGAGGTGCGTATTTGGACATAGGAACAAGGAAATATAGGTGAGTACCTAAACTCTCCGTAATTGATTTTTATGTCAATCCTATGTCAAAATCATTCGTTGATCAATAAAAACTTAATAAAGGAGGAATTCCTGTTTTATGCACTTCTTTTTCAACAGTCTGACGCTAAAGATGTGTGGTGCCTGACCTGTACCCGCATTTAGACTCTGGGACAATGACAGAGAATATGTATAACTGCAGATGATTCAGGGAAGTTTGGTGAATATCATACCATAAATTACAAGTAAGGAAATACCATGTGTGCTACTACAGTTATTAAGCAATTACTTCTCCACAAA
>NC_043001.1:18889241-18891741 GCF_006345805.1 Octopus sinensis
TGAATGTACGTATGTATGTATGTATGTATTTATGTATGTGTGTATGTATGTATGTATGTATGCAAGCATGTATATAAGTATGTATGTATGTATGTATTTATGTATGTGTGTATGTATGTATGCAAGCATGTATATAAGTATGTATGTACGTATGTATGTATATACATATGTATGTATGTATGTATGTATGTATGTATGTATGTATGTATGTATGTATGTATTGTTCAGTTTTATTTCAAGATTTCTTACCAATAGCGAAATAGCCAGTTTCTAATCTAGATCCAAGGCTTCTTCATTGGAATTTCAACATTAACAACAGGGTCTTTTTGTTTGTTTGTATGTAAGTTTGTATGTATGTATATGTACAGATTTGTATATTTTGTTTTATGTATGTTTTCTCATGCCATGCATATATATGCATATCTTGACATGCTCATATATTTAAATGATAAACTTCTGGAAAGTTTTACAGATTTTTACAGTTACAGTGACAGATTGGATCAGTAGTCTTCGAATTAGTTTTCTCCTTTCTGTTGTTCAGAAGCCTAATTCCTCAAGATTGGTATTTAGACAGTGTGTTACGTATCCCATGGCCCCAATAATTACACGTATAAACCTGAACTTGTAATCTGGATAGAGTAACTGCAGATTTCTCAATAGTTCAACATATGTGTTCCCTTTTTCACTGATATTCATCTTTATGTTAACATTCGCTGGGCAATTAATTTCCACAATTGTGCACAGTTTCTCTTCTCTATTCCAAATCATTATATCAGGTCTGTTGTGCATACATTTTATTAAGGTCTACACAGGGACATTCCATCAGTATTCCTTTTTATTACGAGTGGCTATGGTTTCTACCATATTATGGGTTCTTATTTATTTATCCTCGAGGTTATCCTTTCGACGGATTTCATTATGGTGTCCTAGCTTCAACGTCATGTTTCATCGGTAGATAATACCGTGATGACATTTTCGAACAACTGCTTATGATGTGCGTAATATCTTCAGTGTGAACACCACAAAGTCTGCATCGGTTGTCACATTTTACGGCTTTTCCTGCATCCCTTTCTCTTTTGTGCATCAGGTATTTGGTTGAAATTTCCTGTTACTGGATTGCAAACGTATACTCTTCAAAGTGGGAGGTAGTAATCCGGCTATTGATCCATGATAAACTGCTTTGACAATCGATGTTACCATCATCTCGTAGCTTTCTACTAACATATCCATGCATAATCTTCCGCTCATATAAGCTCATCCTTTTATCCGATGATACATTATGGTAGAGTCGTGCGACTGTTTTGGGCATGCATTCTAGGTTATCAGACAAAGTGTTGCTCAAGGAGCTGCCTTCCAAGTTTATGATGTTATCAGCCTCATGTATGAAAACGTGGTCAGAGGATTTACTTCGATACTTGGTGGTTAGAAAATGTTGCCGAAGGGATATGATGCGATATCCAAAGGCATTTTGGATCGATGTTAAGCCTCTGCCGCCTTGTTTTCGTTTTAGGTAGAGGCAGTCAACATAACTGTTTATGTGGAAATTATGTAGGCTTGTTAGTATTTTCCGGGTTTTTACATCAATGGCTCGGATCTCATCAAGCGTCCAATCAAGCAGCCCAAATGTTGGTATGAGTGATGGCACTGCAGACACACTGTGGGTCACTGTTTTATTGAATGCAGAGAGTTCTGAGGTCCAAAGTTTCTTTATTCGACTGTAATATTCTTTCGTGACACGTATCTATGTATGTATGTATGTATGTATGTATGTATGTATGTATGTATGTATGTATGTATGTATGTATGTATGTATGTATTGAATGTATGTATTGTATGTATGTATATAAGTATGTATGTATGCATTTATATATATATATATATATATATATATATATGTATGTATGCAGGTAGGTAGGTATTTATGTATATATGCATGCTTATATGTACGTACGTACGTACGAAACGTATGTATTTTTGTATGTATCTATGTATGTATTTATGTATGTATGCATGAATGTATGTATGCATGCATGTATGTATGTATGTATGTATGTATGTATGTATGTATGTATGTATGTATGTATGTATGTATGTATGTATGTATGTATTGAATGTATGTATTGTATGTATGTATATAAGTATGTATGTATGCATTTTTATATATATATATATATATATATATATGTATGTATGCAGGTAGGTAGGTATTTATGTATATATGCATGCTTATATGTATGTACGTACGTACGTACGAAACGTATGTATGTTTGTATGTATCTATGTATGTATTTATGTATGTATGCATGAATGTATGTATGCATGCATGTATGTATGTATGTATGTATGTATGTATGTATGTATGTATGTATGCATGTACCATAAACTCTGCAACTAATCTTTTCACGATTAATTGGAAGCGTGTATGGTTCTGTTAGAAATAGTTGATTGAATAATATTAAGTTAAAATATAAATTTCCCTATAAACCTTGAGTGGGTTATG
>NC_043001.1:18901741-18919241 GCF_006345805.1 Octopus sinensis
AAGAAGCACAAAGATAGGCAAAGTGCAGAGTAATACGGATCAGGAGAGCAAGGCGTTTTATACAGTTACAAAACCTACTTCTGTATCATCATGGTCATTTCCTGGATCTTTATAATTACTCAACCAACAACAAAATCTGTTTTAACACCACTGTCAGTTTAAGTATTGGGTTGTCCAGAAAGTTCGTGCCGATTTATAGCAGCTTACCTTTCGACTTATTTTACAACATGGTTGAGTCCATAAAATAGGATTTGACTACACCTCCATTTAGAGCACAGTTTTAGCTATCTTTTCGTGGAAGAGGGTTTATGTTCCTATAACCTGTGTTAATTTCTGTAACCCTTTAAAATGGAAGGTAAGAAAGTTCATTTTCGGCACTTGATGCTTTGGGAACCAGACAGAAATTGCTGCAACTCGGCTGGGATGTGTTACCCCACCCTCCATATTCAGCAAATATTGCTCCTTCGGATTTGCACTTATTCAAATCTCTGCAGAATAGTCTTAATGGTAAAAATTTCAATTCCTTGGATGACGTAAAAACATACCTTGATGAATTGTTTGCCACGAAACCACCTCGATTCTGGGAAGAGGGTATTTTCAAGTTAAAGGAAAGATGGAGACACGTTGTACAACAAACTGGTTCATATTTAGTTGATTAAAATGTAATGGCAAGTATTTATTGACCTTTTTCTTTCCTTTAAAAATCGGCACGAACTTTCCGGACAACCCAATATTTGCTCAGTTGGTAAGAGATAGAGATGGCTATTTTACATAGAAATATCTGGAATGTATTGTTTTATTTTTATCTTTTACTTGGAGGGTTGCATCGAAAAATCGACCCCAATACTTATTTTTTGTTTTAGAAATGCGATAGTTTTGGTGAAGCATTGTAAGTTATAATTTTGTTAAAGGAAAGATGGAGACGCATTGTGCAACAAAATGGTTCATATTTGGTTGATTAAATATGTAATGGCAAATATTTATTGACCGTTTTCTTTCCTTTAAAAATTGGCACGAACTTTCCGGACAATCCAATACTTTGTACAATGGATATACACGAGCTGTAAGTGTAGAAAAATTAATCAAGCGAAGGTAAACTTGAACTGGATGCCAGAACTGATGTTCAAATGAAACAATTTCGTTATCGAACTATCATTACATAATACTGAGTCTCTCCATGAATATTACGTATCAGAAATTTGTCTTCAGCAAAGAATTTATCGATTTTTTAAATCTATCGCAACCACTCTTGCTATTGAATCTTTGACACCTCTATTTGATGAAAGAGAGCTTCAGCGATATCCCTTGGAGTTACTGTATTATTATCTAACGTTACAATATTTACCAAGATAATTCATTGCTGTTAGAAAATGTCCATCAAACTTTTCCATTCTATATAACAGTGTATGTACTTTATCGTTTCCAATCTATACGCTTTTGTAGATTACTGTATTCCTGTACAAATATATTTAGCGAAAGTGTCGAATTTTCAAGTTGCATCACTTTCAGATGGCTGCGAAATATAACAAAAATACTCTCCAATACTTTGTATTATTAGATGTTGATATATAATCCATATATAAAATCTTATGAAATGCTTTGAGGTGAGAAGTTTTGTTTCTGCACTCATATAGCATATCGCTGTGTACAAGTTCAACTGCACTTTGACACTCAAAAGCACACATATACTCACATATATAAATAATATATATGTATATATACTATATTATATATATATATTATATATATATATTATATATATATACATATAAATAATAATAATAAATATATAATAATAATAATAATAATATAATAATAATAATAATAATAATAATAATAATAAATAATAATAATAATAATTATAATAATAAAATATAATAATAATAATAATAATATATAATAATAATAATATATAATAATAATAAATATTAGGGAATAAATCCAAATTTACTTCATAATTTGAAACTGACTTATTGGAAGTCCACCTGAAGATTGTCGATCAAGACAAGATACAATTGTAGTGGCGGTTTTTTGACTATTTATTAAAATTTTATGTATTGATTAAGTCTTTCCTTGTTTGTTTTGCAAAATAGTGGTTTTGTCTCTAATAATATTTTATATATATATATATATATATATATATATATATATATATATATATATATATAATTCGTATATGGTAACGTTTTGAGTATACAAATAAAGATCCTTTTCCATTATGCTAGCCAGCGTTACTGTTATGATATATAATATATAATATATAACATATATAAATATACATTATATATATATATATATATATATATTATATATATATATATATATATATATATATATATATATATATATATATATATAATTCGTATATGGTAACGTTTTGAGTATACAAATAAAGATCCTTTTCCATTTTGCTAGCCAGCGTTACTGTTATGATATATAATATATATAATATATAACATATATAAATTATACAATATATATATATATATATATATATATATATATAAATATGTATATATATATAAATATATATATATATATATATGTGTGTGTGTGTGTGTGTGTGTTTGTGTGTGTGTGTGTGTGTGTCTGTGCGTGTGTGTGTGTGTGCATGGATACGTATATGAGTGTGTAGCCAATATGCGAGGTAGCGCCGAAAACTCTGTATTGGCGAAAGGATATACATAAATTAAATGAGACAGGCAACCGGAGTAAAATTTGAAGCAAAAGAAGAAACAGAAACGGCAAATATTATGGAGAGTCATACAAGAGAAAGCATGAACCTGGAAATCGCAGAAATATAAAACGAAAAGCAACAAAGAAGCGGAAGGTTGTGTACAATGAACCTTAACGTGCTCAAGGGAGGAAAACTGAATACAATCTGCTGTTGAGGTTGATATTCTATATCAGAACAAGAGAAAGGATAGAAACGGAATTAAGAAGCAAGGTAAAACTGGAAAAATCTACGACTGCACAAAAAAAAAAATAATAATAAAGAGAAAAAGAAAAAGCAGAAGAAAGTCGTCTGTTCACATGAAAGGCCTCAGAATGTTTTTCGCTTTTTTTTTATTCCTTTATACTTTTCTGGCACGTGATTTCACTTGTCTCACTCTGTGTTGTAATTTTATCCATGTAACCTTTGTGATTTTTGCCTATATAGATATATACATACGTAAGTCCTTGTTCGTATGTATATGCATATATGTGTATATATGTATATATATATATGTATGTATATATATATATATATTATATATATTATAATATATATATATATATATATATAATATATATATATATATATATATATATATATACATATATATATATATGTATATATATGAGTGGTTGTGTGGTACGTTACTTGCTTACCAACAACATGGTTCCGGTTCAGTCCCACTGCGTGACACTTGGGCAAGTTTCTTCTACTATAGCCTCGGACCGACCAAAGCCTTGTGAGTAGATTTGGTAGACGGAAACTGAAAGAAGCCCGTCGTATATATGTATATATATATATATGTGTGTATATATGTGTGTGTATATGTTAGTGTGTCTGTGTTTGTCCCCCAACATCGCTTGACAACCGATGCTGGTGTGTTTACCTCCCCGTAACTTAGCGGTTCGACAAAAGTGACCGATAGAATAAGTACTAAGGCTTACAAAGAATAAGTCCTGGGGTCGATTTGCTCGACTAGAGGCGGTGCTCCAGCATGGCCACAGTCAAATTACTGAAACAAGTAAAAGAGTAAAAGAGTAAAGAGTATATATATATTCCGTATAACGACTGATAGCAACATACAGTATATCCCCGGGACTGTATGGCGGTCCATGATGAAACATAACCTCGTAATTTAGCTCACTAACACGGCATTTCATAGAATGCTCTTCCTACGTGCACATATTTATATATAAAAGTCAAGTTGTGTGTCTGTCTGTCTCCTACGATTTAGATTCCTAACTACTCCCACATTTTGCGGTGCAGTTTAACCAAAACTGGGTATCTTACAGTCGTGATTCATATCGAGCCCTTCTGGGTATTAGCGCGCGTCTACGATGAGTCTACGATTTAAAAAAAAATTACCATCATTTTTTTCCATTTTAATGCATTTTTTCGCTATTATATAAGGGAAGTAACTCTCTAAAAATGTCTACGATGAGTCGATGATTTTTAAAAGAAATTACCATAATTTTTTTTCCATTCTTAATGCATTTTTTTGCTATTTTTTGGCTATAACACTCTAAAAATGCTTATATAATTATTTCCCTTACAAACCCGAGCAACGCCGGGCGATACTGCTAGTTTGAAATAAGTTTTTAATACTGTGGTTCTATGACACAGTTATTAACCATAATTTGAAGGATCATACCCAAGCAAAATTTTACGCATACCAACACAACTACTTCTTTCGCTTAATGAAAAATTTCCTCTTCCGTTATTTTCACAATGAAAGCTTTCTATGTATCGGTGCAGCAAACCGGCACTGATATTCTTAAAAACCTATTTTAAGAATAGGTTCTTATCAAACATTACCATATTGTTTCTGTGATATACTGCCACCCTTTATTGAGTCAAAATTGGCGTCTGATACACTTAACTCGATGTATGAAGGACCACTTCATATTCGCTAAAGACATAATGCTTGAGGTAGAACACTTTCATACAAATAATTACTACATTCCAAGACATTTAGATGACCTACTTTTCTGAATGAAGTACATCTGAACTGATGCTTCGTGCGGCTTTCTTTTGAGACGTGTACCGAGGTTTATTCAAAATACAAACGAGAATATCCTCCAGAAAGAAATTTAGTTTTTGAAATGAATTGAAACGTTTGAGCCAATCTAAAGCTGTCCCCAAACATTTTGAAACGTTGACCTTACCTTTATTCTTTAGGGTCTTATAGTAATTTCAGTCCTATACATTAGAGATAGATAGATAAATAGAGAGAGAGAGAGAGAGAGAGAGAGAGAGAGAGAGAGAGCGAGAGAGGTAAAAAGATGGCCAGCTACACACGCAAGCACGTATACACATACACACAAGCACACGCACATATATAAATATATACATATTATGCATGCGTATATATATATATATATATATATATATATATAATATTATATATATAGTGTGGTGGTGTGTGTGTGTGTGTGTGTGGTGTATGCATGCATGTATGGATAGATACAAAACTGTCGAGAATAGGAGATAGGATTTGGATAAAACTATTCATTTAGCGATTTCGTCCCTTTGAGGAGCGAAAGAGCTAAATATATTTATATATACGCACATATGCACGCACATACACATACGCACACATGCAAACGTACATGCATACATACACACATACATACATGCATACATAAATGCATACATACATTCACAGACAGACTCACACACTCAACACACACACACACAAATATATATTATATTATATTATATATATATATATATATATATATATAATTATATATATATATTATATTATATATATATATATATAGTAATACTAAGTATTAAGGGTTTAGCAACGATTTGCCTCACCACACACCGAATTTAGAAATAGCAGTCAAAGAGTTATGGCTATTCTTTCTACTTAAAAGGGAGATCCCAGTAAAACCATAGCACTTAAAAGGCAAACAACGCAGGCAAAAGATAAAGAAATGACGATAATCATTCTACATTAAGTCACCTACGGACGTACGTTTCGGAATTAAGCCATAGGAAAGCATAAAAATTAAATAATTATGTCTTATCTAACTATTTTCCTCCTCAGCGTAGGACTCTACAATTATAAATAATTGCGTCTCAATCATTAATAATTGTGTATTAAATTTGAAGGCACTAGAAGACATCACCTCAACTCATGGTATCAGGACAAAATACCAAAAAGAAGACGCACAAATTTAGAACAGGACACCAACTACGAGTGAAAAATGTGTAAGTACATAACGAAAGACAATTCATTTAAGACTTAATTCACCAAAGGGCAAACCGCATATGGTATCACAGGAAAGAACTATTTCACTATTTCAAACGAACATTGAAAAAAGTTCTTTAGCAAGAATACATATCAGAACTGTTTTGTTTTTATCATGAAACTTAAAATAATGGAATTCTAGTGCCTTCTGACAACTGTATTAAATATATTTACCGAGCATTTTGAAATCGTGAACTCTTTGCTGTATTTGTTATATTGCCTACAAATATAATAATATCAAGGCGCAGGAGTGGCTGTGTGTACCATCCACTTAGTTCCGGGTTCAGTCCCACTGCGTGGCACCTTGGGCAAGTATCTTCTACTTGCATTCGGTACGATATGTTTATTTAGTAGTTTTGATTTCAAGTGTCCCGCCTAGCGTGTAGCATTTATGTGTAATAATGCCCTCTATATATAATATATATAATAATATATATATATATATATATATATATATATTATATATATATAATATGTATGTATATATATATATGCATATATATATATACACATATGCGCACATATATACATACATACATATATATATATAATATATATATATATATATATATATATATATATATATATATAATCAAAATAAGCAACAAGAATAACTTCGGTAATTTGTAAGTATTACAACAGTTTTAAAAGCATTTTAAAACTGTTGTAATACTTACAACATTTAATAAAATGATGTGCGAAACGATCGTACCAAATTACCGGTGTTATTCTTGTTACTTACTTTGATTATAATCACCCCATGGATTTATATGGATAATACCGCACAAAATTCTGGTGCATCTAACTTAAGTACCATATTCATTTGAATCTAAATTTTGCTGAACTTATATATATACGCTGCATTGATAAAGTGTGTGTGTGTGTGTGTGTGTATTGATATGTAAATTATGTATATATAAATATTAGTAACTTTTTCTATTATTCATGATATGTTTACAATTAGTTTTACTCATTCGGTTTTCAATCAACCAACCGTAACTAAGACAAAGGAATTCAAATTTGTTAACCAATTATATTTAGCATATGATTAAAAATAATCGCTCCCCAATCACCGATAGATTTAAACTACTAAAATATTAATAAATAACGAATAACAAAAATAATATAGTCTATCTCTTATCCCTTAATACACGATCTTTTATTACACAATACTCTGTGAAATTATATACTTTCGTTAAGATGTAAAGGAAATAAAATCTCATATAAATATTTGTGTGTATTTGTATGTAGGAATATATATGTATTTACATCTATTTGTTGCACCCACGCATGTATTTATGTGTATGATGAATTATAATACAGTAACTCTAGTATAACTGTTATGATATTATGATGTATGAATATATTGACTATGTTTTTAAAATTAATAAGATTACATCTATCACATATGTCTGTTTATTGTATTATGGTATACTATATATTTGAATCTCCTATACTGTGTATTGTGAAATAAAGATAGCACAGAAACTAATAATAATAATAATAATAATAATAATAATAATAATAATAATAATAATAATAATAATAATAATAATGATAATAATAATTATCATATTAGTAATTAAATATTATTTATAAACTCATAGACATGGACGTGTATGTTGCTCTCCAGTATGTGTGTGTATATATATATGTATATATGTATGAATAATTGTTCTATATGTTTGTACGTATGTTTAATTATGTCTATTTATATGTTTATATACATATATAGTGTATATATTTGCTTATATATATATATATATATATATATATATATATATATATATATATATTGATTTGTACGTGTATCGTGTTTCATGTATATATTTATATCTTGAATGTACTTTATAATCTCTGACGAGGCCTATGGAAATATATAAGTACCTCACTTGTAACTGCCTACAACCTCAATAAATTGACTTGTTTGAGCATAAAAAGTTACTTTTTCCAAAGGCTGAAACAGCTGTAAGTGATTTTAATGATTACAGTAATTAATGTGATGGTTTTTTAAAATTGTATTCTTGCCTTATATGTATTGAATTTTAATGCATATATGTATGTTATTATGGTTCTCGTTTTGTTAAATAAATAAGTTAACATTCTAATATCCTAAATCTGATAAACCAGTGTAACCAAAACCGGGTATCTTATAGTCGTGATTCATATCGAGCCCTTCTGGGTATTAGCGTGCGTCAACGATGAGTCTACGATTTAAAAAATAATTTGCCATAATTTTTTCCCATTTTTAATGCATTTTTTGCTATTATATAATGGAAGTAACTCTCTAAAAATGTATTACTAAATCTCAGAACGTAAAAAGCTACAGTAACACTCCCATTTGTGGTTAGCCATATTTAGATGGCTATTATACTTTACGTCTCTAAAAATGCTTATAGAGTTATTTCCCTTACAAACCCGAGCAACGCCGGGGGATACTGCTAGTATATATATATATATATAATGTTATTGATTAGTTGTTATTCATTTGCTTATAATACACCATAAGGATTAACGATACGTCGGATACCCTGGAGTTTACCAAACAACGTATGATCAACACAACATGAACTCTGGACCTGCTCCTGGGCGTACGAGTGGTTTTATCTCTGTGCACTACCTGAATATCCTACTGTATATCTAATCGACCATAGGTGGTGACCACAGGCTTATCCAACCCTACCTGGTGATATTCTTTTAAGTACCTTATTCTCTCAAAATTCATTATTATTATTATTATTATTATTATTATTATTATTATTATTATTATTATTATTATTGAGTGAGAGAGCAGTGCATGCCATCAAAGTGGCACTGGGGTAAAATATACGAAGCCCAATATACCCATCATGACTACCCGTCTGATAAGGGTACACCAGGCACATGCATCACAACCATATGTGCGCGACATGGTGATCTCATATCAAGATAAACAGCACATGACCTTGCAGGTGGGGCCCACTTAGAATTTTCTTCAGGTTGAGTAGCCTCCCGCTCAAAAGGTCTCTGAATGGGTTGTTAAGGATGTTGAAAGAACCACCCATGTTTCCAGAGGTGAATTATTCAAACCCCAAAGAATCCCTCTCAACACATGGCTATGATGCTCCCCCCCTACTCTGCTCGTGATCAGAGATGCACATATCGTCAGCCACTAAAGGACATGCTCAACTGGTTAAGGTCAAACAACTGACAAGCAAATCTGTGGTATTGAGCAGAATATTTGCTGTAGCCCATCTTTTATACCAAGACAAAACAATGTACATGATAACACTTCCAATCAGTTAAGATCAGAAGCCATGAGAGCCACTGCCTGGTACTGCATCAGGGCATTTATTATTATTATTATTATTATTATTATTATTATTATTATTATTATTATTATTATTATTATTATTATTATTATTATTATTATTATTATTATCATCATCATTATTATCATTATTATTATTATTATTATTATTATTATTATCATTATCATCATTATCATCATTATTATTATTATTATTATTATTATTATTATTATTATATTATTATTATTATTATTATCATTATCATTATTATTATTATTATTATTATTATTCAGTAGTTTTATTTTTATAGCGTGCTTTCACTTCACTACCGAGCGCAGCTCTGTGTGCCTTGGGTATGTGCTGTGATTTGTTGTGATGCTATTATTATTATTATTATTATTATTATTATTATTATTATTATTATTATTATTATTATTATCATTACCTCCGCCAAGGAAGGAGGTTATGTTTTCATCGGCATTGGTTTGTCAGTCTGTCCGTCTGTGTGCAAAATAACTCAAAAAGTTGTGAACGGTATTTGATGAAACTTGCAGGAAAGGTTGGCACTGACACAAGAAACAGATGATGAAATTTTGGTAGTGATCCAGGAATGTTTATGGATTCTTGAAGGATTTCTCATTTGTTATTTTTACTTTACATGAAGTATTACAATGTTACGTTCTTTGATTATCTCCCTTGAAAACACATTCATCGTTTCAACGTAACCTATGGTGGCGTTGCTGTTTCCAAAGTTTATTTTCGTTTCTCTATTAGTAAGTTTACTCGCGTTATGTGTGTATTAGTCAAGTTTTATGTAATTGTTGTTGAAACTAACTTGCTATTGTCATTGATGTATTATGACTGCTTCGGATGATTCTTGATTTTAAAGCTGCTTGGCGGAGGTCTGCGCTCTCCGAGTGCTTTCGTAGTTATTATTATTATTATAGACGTCGCACAGTATACAATATCGTGAGGTTGTTGATTGAAGATATTGTGTCTACCGGGGGTTTGTACTGTTTATCAAGTCACAACAAGGACCTCACACAGACATTACTTTACACAATATGTGTGCAGTTCCAAGAAATGCCGACTTTTGCAGTACATCTAGATTGTAGGGTATCTCTAAGGTTTTCAGATGTTTTTTGCAGATTGGGTGGTAACGAACTCAATGCTCCGACGACAATAGGGATAACCTTTATGTTTGACTCTCAAAGCTGCCACATCTTAGCGATCTCAATTCTCAGGTCTCCATATTCATCAACCTGTTCTCTTTCTTTCATGATGATATGTTGATCTCCTGGCGCTGTCATATCAATTATTAGGTACTCTTGTTTGTCCCTCCTAAAAGTTACTATATCCGGCCTTCGGTGCTCCAACACCTTGTCTGTCAGGAAGTCAAAGTCCCAGAGGACTTTTGCCTTGCCCCTTTTCGTCCATCATCTTTTCTAGTGTTGTTGTTTTTGTTGTTGTTGTTGTTATTATTATTATTATTATTATTATTATTATTATTATTATTATTATTATTATTATTATTATTATTATTATCATCATTATTATTACAGCCAACGATTCTAGTCAACGCACATGACAGCCATTATGTTCCAACACAAAAAAACACTACCACTTGAACTCTGTCGAGACTAGTAATAAATAATTATGAACTTTTCTTTTATTACACTTAACTTTTAAAAATATATATTTTTGATAAGGTTCGTTTTTTCAAGAAGAACCGAAACATATAAAATCTCTCAGAAAATTAAAATTTATCTTATATAGTGCCGTTTTCAAACTTCTTTTTTTATAAATATACGTATATATATATATATATATATATAATATATATATATATATATATATATAATATATATATATATATGTATGTATGTATAATAATACTAATAATTATTATTATTATTTGAGGGAATATAAATCCAAACTTACAGGGAAAAAAATCAATTTAGAAATTTTCATTTTGAATTGATAAAAGGTGTTTTATTTCTAATTTTATATATGTATGTATGTATGTATGTATGTATTTATGTATGTATGTATGTACACACGCATATACATATATGTATATATCTATTTGAGTATATATGCGTGCGTATAAGTGTGTGTATGTTGTTATGTACAGGTGCAAGCTCATAACGAGCGCAGATACACACATAATTGTATTGAGGAAGACATTTTCGTAAAAAGACCTTCAAATCTTATTTCAATTGATTTCGACAGGTTCTAGGAATAACTGCAGAGTTACAGCTGAGTTCAAGATTGTCATCTGCATATTTTAATACAAACATGCTGTTCTGAGACTCGTTGCTTGTTGATATTTCATTCTCTCAATCTTTGTAAGCACAACTTGCTGTAACTCTCAGAAGCCACTTAGTTGATTTCACTTGTTTTTCTTGAGTGGAATTACAATTTATTTTTCAAGCGAAAAATGTTAGCAAACTATATTAACAATACAGATTTATATACATATTTACAAATATACATAATCCATATTTATGACTGTCTATATACACATGTGTGTGAGTGAGTGAGTGTTTATACATTTAATACATATAAATAGATGGATTGACAAACAGACAGACAGACGCGTGAACAGATCTACATAAATTGTTATTTTCGCTCGCTATTATCTAACTCGCTATTACAATCACTTTCAACTTTCTCATTGTAACTAAACTTTCCAGACACTCAAACATACCGCATACACATGTATGTATACACTACGTCCCATATTATTAAGCAAATCAACCTTCTTTCAATAAAAAAATGTATATTCATTCAAAACCAGTTGTTTTCCCACTGACTGTTGGCAACATCTATCTGCGCACATTCTGTTAAAATTTATCGGATATGCGCAGACATTTTGTCAGAATAAACATTTATTTAATTCAACATTAAACGTTTGATAAAAAAACTATTCATAAAGGAAGGTGTTTGTAAGCCATTTAAGAAACACACAAAAGCCGTTCGATTCACTTCAACATTTAAGTTTAATTTGTCAAAATATTTTCGTCGCTAAAATCCGCGACCTGTTCACTGACAAAAATCCGTGCTGCATTTAAACTTAAATGTTGAAGTGAATCGAACGGCTTTTGGGTATTCATAAAGGGCTTAATGGTAAACATAATAATACGTTCGAATGAAAATAATCATGGCATTGTGATGTCATACAGCACCTAATGTCTGATGTATGATCCTCCACATGCAATAACCTTTCTTACGCGCTGATCCATTGAATCTGTCGAGGTGATGATATCCTCTTGTGTCATGCTTTGAGCAGCATCTACAATAACATCCCAGGAGCAATTTTACTTGAAAACTGTCGTCCATCTTGGTAAATGCGCCTTTTCAGGACACTCTCGATCGGTTTTAAGTCAGCGGAACGACCTCCATAGAATCCTATTTGCTGCAGGTATTCCTTAGAATTCTTCGCTGCATGAGACAGGTCAGCCCCCAAAATGACCCCTCCTCTGCCTTGTTGGCGTCTTAAACTATGAGGACGGTTCCCTCTGATTGATACCCAATCTTCATTCCAGCCATCAGTGGAACAAGGTGTCCACTCCATTAAACGACCTCCAGAGAAGCCTATTTTCTGCGGGTATTCCTTAGAATTATTGGATGCATGAGACGGTTCAGCCCCCAAAATGACTCCTCCTCTGCCCTGTTAGCGTCTCAAACTATGAGGACGGTTCCCTCTGATTGATCCCCAATCTTTACTCTAGCCATCAGTGGAACAAGGTGGCCACTCCATCAACCGACCTCCAGAGAAGCCTATTTGCTGCAGGTATTCCCTAGAATTCATCGCTGCATGGGACGGGTCAGCCCCCAAAATGACCCCTCCTCTCCCCCGCTGGCGTATCAAAACTATGAGGACGGTTCCCTCTGATTGATACCCAATCTTCACTCCAGCCATCTGGTCCGTCAAGGGTAACACTGCATTCGTCAGTGAATAGAACTGTTGATAAATCTATCTCCAAGTATTCTTCTGCCAATTTCAGTCTCTTCTGCTTATGAATAGCCTTCAGAGAGGGCCTTGTAACGAGTTTAACATTCTTGGCTACCTGCTTCAAGAGGCGACACCTGGTGGTTTTCGATACGTTTTCCCTGCCACAACGTTTGAAGCCTTCTCCACTTGTCAGACATGGATTCTGCACAACTTCTCTTTTCACATGTGACAAAGTACGGTTCAAAGCAACCCTCGACTTACCCTTATCTGCCCTCGGCCGAACAGAAATAGGAGACTGCACAAATTTCTTCACTGTTAGGTGATCTCTTCCCAGTATTTTTGATATTTCTACGGTTGGAGTAAAGGTTGTTTGCCAACATAACATGGCAGTTCTGCTTTAGGACGAATGTTGCTGTAATTTAGCCCCAGGCGACATCGTCTCCAGCTAGCTATACGACACGATCTGTGTCCTTACATTTTTCGAACAAGGGAATCTAGCACCCCCACTCAGCTCAAAACAATATCTGTGTATCGCGATCGTGTCGTATAGCCAGCTGGTGATGATGTCTCCATGGGCTAAATTACTGCAAAATTCGTCCTAAACCAGGACTGCCATGTTATGTTGGCAAACAACCTTTACTCCAAAGTACTGTTGCTGAAATTCTCACGTTGTGAGATTTAAAAAATAGTAATTTTCTAATTCCTACGGTTGTTCTTCCTTTTCCAAGCTCTGACACAATGGTACCTCATTCGAGGTAAGATCAAGTTTCTGACCCATAATGACACTTAAATTGGACACCTGCTTAATAATTTGGGACAGCAGAAATTTTGCTGTTACACGATAATAGCCGCCGATTCTTTGGGTCTGCGCAGATCCAATTTATTTTAACATAATGTGCGCAGATAGGTGTTGCCAACATTCAGTGGGAAAACAGCCGGTTTTGAACACATTTATTTACTGAGAGAAGGTTTGATTTGCCTAATAATGTGGAATGCAGTATATATATATATATATATATATATATATTATATATATATAAATGTGTGTGTGTGTGTGGTGTGTGTGTGTATGTGCGTATGTGTGTGTGTACGTATGCATGTATGTATATATATATGTACGTACATGCAGACACATACGTATATGTTATATATGTATATATATATATTTCGTTTTTGTAATTGGTTCGCAAGATACTCGCTGTGAATTCATGTGTTGAAATAAATCTTATTGTGTCTTGGGAAGGCTAATAATAATAAAGCAACAGAAATATAACAAAAGATGTCACTCAGAGTTTCACGTTCCCGTTCTTCGGACAGTTTTATACACACACACATAAAATACATATACATGTCTCCATTTTTTCTCTTATTCCTCTCCGTCGAAGAGCGTAGACTCGAAGCGTAAAACGCTTTTCCATTTTTCCCGAGTGTTAAACTAATACACCTGCTTGTTGTTCTTACGTTTTTTTTTGCAAATCTGAACTATATATATATATATATATATATAATATATATATATATATATATATATATATATATATGTGTGTATGTATGTATGTATGTGTGTGTGTGTGTGTGGGTGTGTGTGTATATATATATATATGTTTGTGTGTGTGCGCGCATAGTACTTCTATATGTATTTGCATTATATCTTTACACTTCTGTTTTGACCCTTAATGTCAATTTTAAATTTGAGTGCCATCATTATAATCATTATAATTAATTATTGCCAGTTTCCATTAGTTTAATTAACCACAAAAAAACGTTAGCGAAGATTAATTATAAACGGATATTATTTTTTTTTCTAACAGGTATTTTAATCAATGGTGCAATAATAATTATTCAAATCATGCTACGCAGTAACTCTGACAAGACATTTTTCTAATTTCAAACTGTCGTCTTTTCTTGGTTTCGTTTTATGTTTTAGGTCTGACTGAACTGAATAACATATAGTCAAAAGTATCCAAGCTATGAATGATGTATAGGTATATTTTTTTTTCTCACAATCACACTATATTACCAATATACTATTCACTTACTGAAAGACGGTAAGGTGCACTTAAAGAGAGAGAAAGCGAGAATAGAGAGAGAAAGGGAAAGAAAGATGGGGTGGGAAAAAGGTTAGTTATTTCTAAGCGATTCGATCAGCACGTAGAAGCTCTGTCATTAGCCTATGTCATTGCCTGCACAATTCTTATGTAGAATTTAAATTAGCAAGTAATGAGATGTTATACTAGTTATCAGGAATGTATAAAATAATTCTATATCTATACCGCCAGTAGCTTTAATATCTCTCAAAGTCAGCTACTTGTGAAATCGTTGATAGTCATTAACTAACGATGCCCACAGGTCAACCCTAACACAGACAGGCGACAAAATAATAATGATATCCGTTCTAAACTGTATTAACATTTTGATCTTTTCGATCGGCTTTCTCTCACCGGTGTGTTATTTTGTGTGATATAAAATAAATAAAACGATAGGTATAGATAAAGAATCGATACGATAGAACATTAGCTAAATAGAATTAAAATGGCCTGCGCATAGATAGGAAACTTAGAAGAGACAATATCCAACAGACCGTGTCAGGCGTCTCGAAAGAAAATTAACTGGAAAAGACGATCCAAGCAGTAAAGCTAGTGTGACACGACTTACAATAGCAAGTCTTTAAAGTTCTTTATTGATTATTTTTGTCGGCGTGAAAATTTCTACATTCAAATGCTGGTCATGTTTTCTCTCTTTTTCTCTAGTGGTGTATACGTAAATATTTACGGAATTATGAGAAGACTTAAACAGGATCTTCCCCCCCTTAAGGTTCTTGAAAATCTCTATAGTAATGATTATTTTATTTTGCTCCTGACGGCTTTCTGTGTTATCTGATATATGCGTGTTATGTGTTAAACTTCGGAATCAGCATACAAATTGTCAGGATATAATTTTTCTGATCTTGTTTTGCTTTCATACAAACGACATTTAAGTTTGGTAGGAGAATGGTAGAAACAGCAGCGCATTATATGCCATAATGTCTTGCGTTATAGAGCTACATGTGTCGAGTTCAATTTCACTGAAGTCAAATTTACTTTCCATCTTTTCAGGGCTCGATAAAATAAAGTACCAATTGAATACTAAGATCGATGGCATCAGATAATACCCTCTCTTCAAATGTACAGGCATTGTGCGTAAATCAGAAACCGTTATTCTCATTGTTGTTGTTATTGCTGCTGATTCTGTTGTTTTTTCATATTGCTTTGCGTTGAATAGATTTCGGCACTGGATAAAATTTAATTACCTTTTACTCTGTGTGAATAGTTTTGCTACCAAAGCGTTTTGAGTGATTTAGATGTCTACTCCGTTAGCTTGTGGTGGAAAAATAGGTTTAGTCAATTGAGATACGATGTAAATATTAATAAGGTTTTCTCTTCCAGAGCGGAAGTGATGCTTGTTACAAACCTGTTAAGATTGGATATGGACCAGAAAATTTCAGGAAAAAATATAAATTGCGTAAATTTCGTTATTAAAAATGCAGATTAGAAAAATAAAACAAATAGAATAAAATGAGAATAGCTGAACAAGTAGGCAACTGTGAAAACTGAAACAAATATAAATGTAAAAGGTAATGGTAACTTTAATAAGAGAAGCAAGTTTTGCAAATTTAACAAGGCAGAGAGAAACACTAAACATATATCAGAAGAAAAACAAGAGAAAGAAGACTGACTAAACAAATATGAAATATAACTAAACGGTGCCTTCTTGTTGAACAAAGGACCAGAAGGAAAGCGACGTAGCTGTTTTACAAAGCGTAGGTTTCTTATTTCTTTATTGCCCACAAGGGGATAAACATAGAGGGGAAAAACAAGGACAGACAAAGTCGATTACATCGATCCCAGTGCGTAACTGGTATTTAATTTGTCAACCCCGAAAGGATGAAAGGCAAAGTCGACCTTGGCGGAATTTGAACTCAGAACGTAAAGATAGATGAAATACCTATTTCTTTACTACCCCCAAGGGGCTAAACACAGAGGGGACAAACAAGGACAGACAAACGGATTAAGTCGATTACATCGACCCCAGTGCGTAACTGGTACTTATTTAATCGACCCCGAAAGGATGAAAGGCAAAGTCGACCTCGGCGGAATTTGAACTCAGAACGTAGCGACAGACGACATACCTATTTCTTTACTACCCACAAGGGGCTAAACACAGAGAGGACAAAGAAGGACAGACAAACGGATTAAGTCAATTACATCGACCCCAGTGCGTAACTGGTACTTATTTAA
>NC_043001.1:18924241-18939241 GCF_006345805.1 Octopus sinensis
TATGTATTGCACGTGTATATATGTAAGAATACATTTGTAACGTTACGTATGTATGCATGCATTTAAGCATATACTTAAGCATGTTACAGGTTAAATACCTGAGACGTTTAACATGCATAACACACGTTTCCATTGTGTGTATAAGCTTGTAGCATATTTCTCAAGTTGTGTTCTTTATGATTTCTTGAAGTTGAAGTTCTCAGGAGTAATACTAAGCTGGTTAGTTACATAACAAAAAGCTTCAATAATCATAGTTATAACTCAAAATGCATAGTCTGACTGCAGTGTTTACAGATTTCTCCTTAATTCACCATAGATTTTAGTTTCGCCTACATGTAACTTTATATTACAGTCAAGTGGACTATTCATTTCTGCTAATGTATATAATTTCTTTTTAAGTCCAAGATAATTTTTTGGTAAGATGTGCATATATTTTATTCAGGATTTTTACAGGAACATTACTCTATTATTCTTTTATATAATAGGCGTACAAGTCCTTCGTGACGCTATCCTTTTAAGGCACACCACATCATGCACAGTATCCTGATATAATTTTCAAACAGATGCACTTCATGTAGGTAAAATCTTTGATTTTAATTCCCCAGAGTCTTCACTGATTGTCATATCGAAATGTTCCAACTATATCTCTATCCTTTCTGTATCAGGTATTACGTTTTTCTTGTTCTTGTATTGCAAAAGCAAATATCTCAAATTGTGAACCAATATAACGCATATACGTCCACAACGGACTATTTGGCTATCTATCATATATTACTGTCAGCTTGAATACTTCTGACTACATAGTTAATTCATATCTTTATGCTTGAAAGCTTTTCCCCGATGCTTTCAGGCAATAAAGTATGGAGGTAGAAAGAGAGGAGTGTTGAAAGAGAAGTTATATAGATAGTTTCGTAGAGATCCGAGTTTAAAGAGATGCTTTGAAGATAGGAGAGCTGTGCAACCCCCCTCGGTTTGCATACCTAGATATTTTTTACGGTGACTAGTTTCGTAGAGATCCGAGTTTAAAGAGAGGCTTTGAAGATAGGAGAGCTGTGCAACCCCCCCTCGGTTTGCATACCTAGATATTTTTTACGGTGACTAGTCTCCGAGGAGCTCTGTTCCAAGCTATCATAGTGGTATTAGCCTTGTTAATAAAGGCTTGTTCTGTGGAGTCACTGCAAAGCTTGGTGAGTGGTAGTTGCTGTGGAAGGAATTTGATGCATCATACAAACGGTGTTTGAATCAATGTTAAACCTGCAGATGAATAACATTGTTGATATGGAAATTTTTTTTTCCTTTGCAGTCACCGGCTTCCGGGTTTTGACATTCTCTGTTTCAAATATCGTCTGGTGTTCATTAGAGTAGCTCGAATGTTGATATTAGTACTGGTACGGTAAACACATTGTGGGACACTGATGATTGATTGTATAACGAGAACGCCGACGAACAATTTCACTTTCATCCGGTTGAAACAAGTCATTACTTAGTGTATGAATATCTTCTGAAACGTATGACTGAATATCTATCTATCTATCTATCTATCTATCTATCTATCTATCTATCTATCTATCTATCTATCTATCTATCTATCTATCTTATCTATCTATCTATCTATCTATTATCTATCTATCTATCTATCTATCTGTCTGTCTATCTATCTATCTATCTATCTATCATCTATCTATCTATCTATCTATCTCTCTGTCTATCTATCTATCTATCTATCTATCTATCTATCTATCTATCTATCTATCTATCTATCTATCTATCTACCTACCTATATATATATATATATATATATATATATCAGGGTAGGAAAAATTTTAGAAATGTTTACTACCAGTGGCCTAGCATGTAGAAAAATTAGTCAATAGACTATATATTATTCATATAAAATGCAGTGTACATTTAAACACATAATAGATGGCCATAATAGGACATCAAACACGCTAGAAGGAGTAGTCAAAACCCAAACCGCTATTAGGGGTAATTTCAAAGAGAATTAGACATAAGAACTTCGCCTGGCAAATTACTTTATTTGGTAAATAGAGTTTGAAATCATGGTCCAGGAGAAAGATGGGAAATGTTTCTATTTTTCATTCCCTTCGAAATTACACCTAATAGTGGTTTGGATTTTGACTACTCCTTCTAGCGTGTTAGGTGTCCTATTATGGCCATCTCTTATACGTTTAAATGTACACTGCATTTATATGTATATGTATATATATATATATATATATATATATATATATATATATATATATATATATATATATGCGTATGTATGTCAGTATGTACGTATATATATGCACATATATGTTGCCGGTTCAAATATACTTGAGGTATATTCGAACCAGTGAGAAGGCCATCCACTGTATTTTGTCACGGAGAAAAGTTCTCGATGGCAACAAATTTGAATTTTATCCATGACAGTGAACAGCTTCCTCACGGGTTCGAATATGCTCTCAGGCATGTTTGAACAGGTAATATGTTTGCATTTAACCACACCACTGCTTAGAACTGTCACTCTGTACTAATACACTATATGTAAAAAATAAAAGTTACGTGTATGAGTGTGTGAATGTGTGTGTGTGTGTGTGTGTGTGTATAGAGACGGATAAATAAACATATGTACTGCATAGAGTAAATATGTGTGCACGTGTGTGTGTGTGTTTTTATATAAGCATATAGAATTAGAGACAGGGAGAGAGATGGATAGAAAGAGCAAGTTTGACAATCGTAAGAGTAATGCGTGTTACTGACACAGAGAACTGCTAACATTTGAATAATCAATATATTTATCAATCCTGGTCCTGTATCGTCGGAACAAAGACAAAAGGAAAAGACATTATTAAGTATGTAACACTAGAAATATACATGGCTACCTTGATATAAAAAAACCTGTCTCGACCCTGGGACGGTTAATTTATATAATACAAAGATGCGAGTTAATTATTCAATAAGGTATATACATATATATATATATTAAGGCATGTATTGTTATGTATGTAACTATGAATATATGTGTTGCATATTTGAAGGTATGTATATATGTATAGGTATGCATGTGTGTGTGTATATACGTATATTGATGAAATAAGTAGCATGCGTTCACATAATACACACACCCCCACACACACATTCTCTCTCTCAAACACACACACACACACACACACACACATCGCAGGTTAGCAGTGAACTCTGAGATTCCTCCTTGGTTGTACATATCCGTTGAGAAAAAACGCATAATTTTCAATTCCTGAATTATATATTGGGTCATCCCATAAATAATGCGGTTTTTACAATTGCATGAACTAAAAGTCGAAGAGGTACGGGATAAACTACCTGCATCAACTAGCTATAAAAGCAGGTATAATTTTTACCTTGTCATTCTTAGTGCAAGTTTTGAAGAGTGCAGTTCGGTTTTAACAGTTATTTTTTCAAAGCTATAATAGAAGTGACAAAGGAGAATATTCGGCATATTTTGTTTTATGACTTCAATAAAGGCAACAACACAACGGAAAGTGCGTGGAATATTAATGCAGTATATGGGGATCGGGCAATGAGCGTATCCAAGTGTCAAGAGTGGTTCCAGAAATTCCGAGCCGGAAACTACACGCTAGAAGTCGAGCCTCGTTCTGGAAAATCTGTTGCGCTCGACGAGGACGTCCTGAAAACTGGTGGAGCAAAATCCCATCGTAACTGTTGAGGAACTAGCAGAGAAGCTTAGATTTGGCCATTCAAATATTCATCGATATATTTACTAGAAGAAAAACGAACATCTTTGATTTCAAGACGAAAGATGTTCTTCTTTCAGGATAATTTTCGGCCACATACAGTGAGGATGACATTCTAAAGGCTGGAGCAGTTTGTTTGGAAAACGATTCTCCACCCACCATATTCGCCGGACATTGCCCATCTGATTATCACTTATTCCGTCCAAATTAGTTGAACGGAAAAATATGAATTTTGCAGACGAGGTCAGGACAGTACTGGAGGAGTACTTTTCGTCACGGACAACTGAATTTTAGAAGAGGGGCATTGCAAGTCTACTTGATAGATGGAGGAGAGTATATTTTAGATTAAAAAAGTACTTTATGTTAATTTTGTAAAATAAAAGAAGAGTAAAAAACCGCATTATTTATAGGGTGAGCCATATATACACATATATGTGGAGGCGCGTGACTTAGTGGTTCGCGTGATGGACTTATGATCGTAAGATTGTGGTTTCCTTTCCTGGAAAACACTTCGTTTCACTTTGCTCCAGTCCACCCAGCTGGTTAAGATGATTATTTCTGCGACTCAGAAAACGGAAAATCAGCTTTATATGATTCAGGAAGGAGCTTTATCCATTTGTGTGTATATGTGTGTGCGTGTGTGTGTGTGTGTGTGTGTGTGTGTGTGTGTGTGTATACATACATACATGCATACATACATGCGTACATACATACATGCATACATACAAACAAGTGAAGAGACGGTAGTAAGTATCTCTCAGCACATTTAGCAGGAATAAGTACATTTAATAACAGCTTGAGTCATTAATTAAAGTTTGGTGGGCGAATGCCGTTCGAAGATAAAGTGGTGAAAATTTTAAGAATTTCGTCGGTCAGTTCAAATCGCATCGTGGTTTATGTTATCAAAGCGACATCAGATTATTTCGTTGTTTTTTGTGGGGTATTTTCCATAATATTCGGCCCATGTGTGAGGTACAAAAATTTTGGAGCCACTTTTTCGGCTGTGTGTAGAATGGTACATTTGGGGGCGTTAGTTTCTTGCATGGGATATAACCCGTGATGCTTGTGTGGCATGGTGCAGAGTCCAGTTGTTAGACATAGAGTCTTCCAGCAGCCACCTCTCGATCCAGCGCAGCACTACCTCTTCCAGGCACTTGATATCGGCCTCCGTGTTGAGTCTGAGGCCGTGTGGGAAGATGAATGTGATCACTTAAAACACCATGAAGCTGACTGGATGTTTGATTTTTATCACTCTAGGTAACGTCCTCAGATTAACACCCAGATACACTGAAGTGTATGTATTGGAGCTTCCAGTGCGAATACCAAGCAGTACATGTCGTTTCCAAATTTCTGGCAGAGTGAGTTGCATCATAATGCTGCTTTTCTCACAGACGGTGCTCAACTGACCCTACTATACCGTGTAGTCGACAAATCAAAAACAGGCAATGCGCATGCACGAAATATAAATATAAAATGGTGATAGTTTATCCATCGCAAGGGCGGCGAGCTGGCAGAAACGTTAGCACGACGGGCGAAATGCATAGCCGTATTTCGTCTGCCGTTACGTTCTGAGTTCAAATTCCGCCGAAGTCGACTTTGCCTTTCATCCTTTCGGGGTCGAATAAATAAGTACCAGTTATGCGCTGGGGTCGATGTAATCGATTTAATCCGTTTGCCTCTCCTTGTTTGTTTCCTCTGTGTTTAGCCCCTTGTGGGTAGTAAAGGAATAGGTATTTCGTCTGCCGCTACGTTCTGAGTTCAAATTCCACCGAGGTCGACTTTGCCTTTCATCCTTTCGGGGTCGATAAATTGTTTGTTCCCTCTGTGTTTAGCCCCCTGTGGGTAGTAAAGAAATATATATATATATATATATATATATATATATATATATTATATATATATATATATATATATATATATATACATATACATATATATATATATATATATATATATATATATACATATACATATATATATATATATAATATATATATATATATATATATATATATATATATATATATATATGCATACACATAAACACATACACACGCACACACATATATTCACACGCATGTATATGTGTATGTGTGTCTGTATGTCTATGCAAGCACAAGCTCTAATACTGTTATACTTCCCGCAAATAACATTAAAATCGAATGAGATTAGAGTATATATCACTGTCAAAAAAAAGAAGACATTTTATTTACTTCACGTGGGTGATGTCCACGTGATATTTGCTTCAATCACGTGCTATGCTATCGTCTGATCAGTGAAGTTCTCAGTCCTAGCAGTATATCAGCGCGTCTGTGTTTTTCTACCCGCCTCTCTTTATCTGTAATAATTATTTTTCTTCCCCCTTTCTCTCTATTAATCTTTCTTTCTGAAAACACACTTGTTTGAGTATGTGTGAACACATCTGTCTAGTTATCTTAGTGTGTGTGTGTTTAAGTATGTATATATGCACACACACACACACACACACACAGATATATATATATATTATATATGTCGAGGCACATGGCCTAGTGGTTAGAGCAGCGGACTCGCGGTCGAGGGATCGCGCGTTCGAATCTCAGACCGGGCGATGTGTGTGTTTATGAGCGAAACACCTAAGCTCCACGCCTTTCGCAGCAACTTTCTCTCACTCTTTCCTCCTGCATCTTGAAGCTCACCTGCGACGGACCGGCGTCCCGTCCAGGTGGGGAACTGGCTCTATGAACCAAGCGTCGCTCGAGAATGAACAAACAACAATATATATATATGTATATATGTGTGTGTGTGTGTGTGTTTAAGTATGTATGTGTGTTTATATATATATAATGCATACATGCAGGGTGTTCGGACGATATTTTTGTCTCTTTGTTTTGTGAACAGCTTGATGCATACGTGAACAGTAAACGCCGTTTGAGAGTATAAAGATTAATGTTGTAGTTGACAAAAAGTTAGCTAATATGGAAGACTGGAAGTCATCCGAATATTGGAAAAGACTTACCTGCATCATCATGGTTCGCGCCAGCAATCAAAATGCCAACATCACGACTGCTGCTCAATGCTCTGTGAACATGTTAAAACCGCAAGGCGTGACACGGACAGCAGCGGCAAAGACTATGTAGCCATCAGACGTTCTTACTGCGTCCGTACGCCGGGATTCATACCCATATATTTGAACAGGGGCCTCGGGCACAATTCAGACGTCCATATGAAATTACTGGAGAGTGTTGTCAATCCCTAGCCGTAAAGGATTGCTACTGGAAAGCAACATGTGTAGCAGTAGGATTTGGTTCCTTGCTATACCTCCGTAAAGAGTCAGAAGTGCTGTCGGAGATTCTATACGACTTCACCAGCCCCAATTTCTAGCTCCCTGATTCCCCTAATTTTAATCTCATGGATTACTATGTGTGGAGCGCGGTTGAAAAAGACACCAAACTCTCTGCCTGCAACACCAAGGCCGAGCTGGTGGCCAAGATCAAAGAGGAACGCGTGCGCCGCGCCAAGTACCAGAGCCGTCTTCAGACCACGGTAGAATCTGAGGACAGGTGCTTCGAGTAAACTGTTATCTCCCAGCCTTATTAAGTTGATATTCTTTTGCTTTTTTAAAACATACTTTATTTATGGATGAAATATTATGATTCGTTTTCCTTTTTTGCAAACGATCAAATGTAACCCAGATGCCCGATAACTTAGATTGGTTTCGACCATTATGGACCCAGGCACCAGCTGGAAAAGTCATTTAGTTAATTATATCTGTCTATGATTTTGAGAATGTGAACTACAAAGGTGTAATATCTGTGTTTGAATTGTTGTTATAGCTTATTTAGTAATGGCAAGCATTCTCTTCGTTTAGCTGTTAAATCATCGATGTCATATACATTATATATTCATACTTATACATATTTACATATATTTTTATACATATTTATATTTATTTATCTATATATTTTTAACCCAACAATTTTTAATACAACAATTATTTTTCACACGTGTATATCTTTCTGAGGAGTTTTCTGATATTGATTTCCTAATATTAATAATAATATATTATCCAAAAATATATATGTATACCATCATACTCTGCATCTAAGAGTTTTGACAAAAATTCTTCTTGGTTCTATTTGATCTATAAACAGTGAAATTTTTGCCTCTGCAGAATAATTCCAGAATAATAATGAAAAACTAGATTTCTTGGTGCAATTTTGTTTAGTAATTATTATGTTGCTACATTTTTAGCCAAAATTTGCTTTCCAAACGATTTGTTTGGTTGTTCTTGTTTTCTATTTGGATTTAAAAATTATTTTAATTTGTTAAGCGACTTAGTGCTATGTAGATTTTACTCGTGAGAAAATAAGGGAAGAATCATGTATACTCCATCATGCAGAAAATGACAGACGCTGGTCATTTCAAATGCTGAAATAGCAGAAATTTAACGTCCATTACCCTTTCAAATATGTCAACGATAACACCTTGATCTGGTATTAATTTTCTTGACTGTTGCTCAGTTGACTTTCATTTGCCAGCACACAGCACACTATTTTCAACATCCAAATGATATCTATTAAATTCTTCTTACACTGTGATCCTCAAGATTAGCAATTTTACATTTTAAAATATAGAGATGAATATCACAAGGTGTTAAATTAATCTTGGAATGAATAGATCTTTTCATCTGTTACTATCAGCCCGCATTTCTCCATGAAGATAAAGATCACAAAGAGGTTATAGCAAACGGTATCGTTCCCTGAGTCGATCTCAGATCATGATTGCGTAATATAATAATTGTACTATTCTTCAGTTTCAAGATTTGTGGCAGTATTCAAAATGAAGTCACTTAACTGGATAATCTTCATCTGTCTTCATCTTATGTCTTCATCTGTGACATCAATGCTATCAACACTTTCATAAGTGATTATTTCCAAACAGCAAATCAAGAATGTCATTCCTCATATCAAAACATTTACTGTTTTGGGGGTTCATATTATCATTACTGATATAATTTCAATTATGCTTTTTTTCTTTATCTGAAATGTCTATTACCTCTTCAAATACGTGGTTGATGATATGCACTTGATTTGGTATTAGTTCAAGAGATGTCTCTAATGGATTTTCACTCGGTCCACATTTATTTGTCAGTGCAACATCAAGTAGCCATCAATCCACTTCTTTTTGCCCGTGATCCTCACACTTCCTAGCAGGCTTAGCAATTTTCTATCAGATCAAAGCTGAGATGATTTAATAGAATTTTCAATAAAAGCGATATTGGAATTTCTTTGTGTCGAAAACCTACTCTTAACAGGAGAATTTCACCACCGAAGGCTATACTGCAACATGTAAGGAGATCGATTGGAAGATGCGTTAGATCGTCCGATATAATGCGTTGCAACAATATTCAATATGGCAGTTTGCACCGTTAATTCAAATCACAACAGTGCCATGTGTGTTTTAAATCATTTCTGGGTTGATAAACAATGTAAGATCCCAGTGCTGATGTAGTAGTCTTTCCCTCTATATCTAGCAGTACCGCGCAAGTACAGTCACCAGCGACATCGAGATGCATCTCCATGAAAATATGGCATCAACATTTTGCTGATACACATCAATCTAGTTGCAAAGACGTCGAGAGAAAAATACACCCAGCACCGTTTCATTTTACGGGAGAAAAAATACCACCCGGCACCGTTTCATTTTATGGGAGAAAAAATACCACCCAGCACCGTTTCATTTTACGGGAGAAAAAATACCACCCGGTACCGTTTCATTTTACGGTAGAAAAAATACCACCCAGCACCGTTTCATTTTATGGGAGAAAAAATACCACCCAGCACCGTTTCATTTTACGGGAGAAAAAATACCACCCGGTACCGTTTCATTTTTCGGGAGAAAAAATACCACCCAGCACCGTTTCATTTTACGGGAGAAAAAATACCACCCGGCACTGTTTCATTTTATGGGAGAAAAAATACCACCCAGCACCGTTTCATTTTACGGGAGAAAAAATACCACCCGGTACCGTTTCATTTTACGGGAGAAAAAATACCACCCAGCACCGTTTCATTTTATGGGAGAAAAAATACCACCCGGTACCGTTTCATTTTACGGGAGAAAAAATACCACCAAGCACCGTTTCATTTTACGGGAGAAAAAATACCACCCGGTACCGTTTCATTTTACGGGAGAAAAAATACCACCTACCACCGTTTCATTTTACGGGAGAACAGGCATAATATTTAGTATAAGAATGTCTGTTAAGCATTTTGCATGCAATACTCCTTATGTTTGTTGTCTATAATTCTCAAAGTACATCTCAAAATGTACACTTGCAAGAATCAAGTAATAGCAATACGTTATCATAAACGAGGTGTCGCAAGGCACCACCACAAACACTAAAATCTACGTGGATATTCTGAAGAAACAATTGCCTACTCATGTGATCATCTTATTTCTTTACTACCCACAAGGGGCTAAACACAGAGGGGACAAACAAGGACAGACAAACGGATTAAGTCGATTACATCGACCACAGTGCGTAACTGGTACTTATTTCATCGACCCCGAAAGGATGAAAGGCAAAGTCGGCGGAATTTGAACTCAGAACGTAGCGGCAAACGAAATACCTATTTCTTTACTACCCACAAGGGACTAAACACAGAGAGGACAAATAAGGACAGACAAACGGATTAAGTCGATTATATCGACCCCAGCGCGTAACTGGTACTTATTTAATCGACCCCGAAAGGATGAAAGGCAAAGTCGACCTCGGCGGAATTTGAACTCAGAACGTAGCGGCAGATGAAATACCGCTAAGCATTTCGCCCGGCGTGCTAACGATTCTGCCAGCTCGCCACCTTATATGATCATCGCCTACTCATATGATCATCATCTATAAATAGCTGTGCACAACTATCCGAAAAAATACCTCAAAACAACAAGATCAGGGCAACGTGAGTAAATAGCCAGGACCATCGCATGACCATAATTGTATAAAACTTACATAAGCCCTAAAAATAAATTTGCAGCTTATAATGCTACATCCGTGAGGAATTTAAGAGTGTCGCTGCTTTTATTCACATCTACGATTTGATTTTGCTTCCGACGGGACAAATCTTTCTCACCATTTCTCACTTTCTCTCTCTCTCTCACTCTCTCTTTCCTCCTCTCTCTCTATCTGTCTATCCATCTATCCATCTATCTATCTATCTACCTATCTATCTATCTATCTATCTATCTATCTATCTATCTATCTATCTATCTATCTATCTATCTATCTATCTATCAATCTCTTTCTCTTTCTCACTCACTCTCTCTCACTTACTCTCTCTCTAACCCACTCTCTCCCACTCACTCTCTCTCTCGTTCTTCTCCCCCTCTCTCCCTCGATTTTCATTCTCCTTCCTAAAAAGAAGGAAGCAACATAGTTCATTCTGTTAGTCTTTCGTTTCATATTTTTAACCCTTCAGTGGGTTACACATTCTTTTGTTGTATTATTTTCCTCTTCTATATATCTTCTTCTTCTTCTTCAGTAATTTTATGTAGCACTTAAAATTATCGATTCTAAACGTTGTTAAGAAAATACATGCTACAGCAATCTGAGAGAGCTGATATAATTGATAAACATTTTAACCCCACAACAATTTACACCAAATTTCGTTAACCAGTTAATCAAAAATCATCTTACGCTTTGCGTGAGTAGCCTAGGTAAACATTTATTTGTCTCAATCCATCCTGAACGCAAAATCCATCTGTGTAAAAAAATTTTAAGCTGAAACAAATTAAGGATTAAAGATTAAAGATTATATGTATGCGTATACACGAACACACATACAAACATACATGGCTGAGAGACCGGCATGGTGTGGATGTAGGTGTCTTCAAAACAAAACTGGAGCTCCTCTTGTCAAGCGTTCCAGATGAGCCTACCTCACGGCAGGAAAACATAGATGAGGGTAGCAGCAAATGCCACATACCAGAAGTTTCAAATAATTATGCAGCACAGCCAAAAGTGGTGCTCCAGCATGACCGTAGCTTTAAAACTGAAACAATTCAGAGAATTAAAGAATGTAAGGAATCAATCTATCTATCTATTTCTCTCTCTCTCTCTCTCTCTCTCTCTCTCTATATATATATATATATATATATATATAATATATATATATATATATATATATATATATATTATATATATATATATATATATATATATATATATATATATATATATATATATATATATTATATATATATATATATATGTATAGTGGGAATTCACAAAAAGAGGGGCATGTAAATAACAAACAGATGTATTAGTTTAACGCTCGGGGAGTGAGAAAGTCTTTTACGTCCCGAGCCTACGCTCTTCGACAGAAAGGAACACAGAAATAAACAGGAAGAGAAAAAAAAATAAAAAAAGGTTTTGTGGCTAGCGATGTATCATATATATATATATATATATATATATATATATATATATATATATATATATATATATATATATATACACACACATCGAATAATGCTGTCCCCTGTGGTGTCCCCTTACGAAACAAAACATTTCGAAAATTGAATCACCCCAGAGGTCATTCACTAAAGAATTAAGGGCATGACTGATCTTGATTACTGGGACCGCCTTTAAACATTGAAACTCTACTCTCCCCTGCGCCGCCGCGAGCGGTACATCATTTGCACGATGTGGAGAACATACCACCAGCATTGCTCAAACGACCTCAGCATTAGCTTCAAAATTCATCCAAGGCTTGTACCACTGACCAATTCAGGATCACAACACATGAATACACTACAACACAATTTCTTTTCATCGACAGGCTCTGCCTTATCTAACATTGTCCCGAAACCGATCAAAGAAGAAAAAGATCACATTACCTTCAAACGGAATGTGGACAAATTTCTTCAAGGAATACTAGATAAGCCACCTATACCTGGATGCATCTCACTCAATAAGAGCTCCCTACTCGAATGGACCGTGATGCTACAAAACTTAACTTCAAAATTATTTAGATAATCCTATGAGGTGGTGCTATTAAGTTAAACGTGGCCTGGACCAATCTTTGGTCGAAACACCTAAGTTTATCTAATTTTATATATACACACACACTCACACACACATACGTTCCTATGCAAAGTTCTTAATATATATAGTACTTAGGTGTACATAGATATTGCTGCTTGTATATGTTGTACGTGACATCATTTCTCTATGTGTGTTTGTGTATATGAAATAGACAATGAGACTGCTTCATTTTGGACCTGATCACGCGATAGTATTTGTGGAATGTAATTATTTGATCTTATCGCTAACTGAAAAGAAATTCAATACTAAATTGCAAATAAAGTATTCAAAGAGTAAATGAAATTATCCCAAAATTTTCACTATCGTTGCTTTTGTTGTTTCGCTCCAAGCCAGCTATGATCGAATAAATCAATTATCATGAGCCGCAGTCACGATCTACTTCTGTGTTCATACATAACATATATAAGACTACATTATCCAATGTGTCCATTTATCATGACAGTATGTTCTGATTGAGGAAGATATGGCTGATAAGGCGGCGAGCTGGCAGAAACGTTAGCACGCCTAGCGAAATGCGTAGCCGTATTTCGTCTGCCGTTACGTTCTGAGTTCAAATTCCGCTGAGGTCGACTTTGCCTTTCATCCTTTCGGGGTCAGTTAAATAAGTACCAGTTAAGCACTGGGGTCGATATAATCGACTTAATCCGTTTGTCTGTCCTTGTTTGTCCTCTCTGTGTTTAGCCCCTTGTGGGTAGTAAAGAAATAGGCATTTCGTCTGTCGCTACGTTCTGAGTTCAAATTCCGCTGAGGTTGACTTCGCCTTTCATTCTTTCGGGGTCGGTTAAATAAGTACCAGTTACGCACTGGGGTCGATATAATCGACTTAATCCGTTTGTTTGTCCTTGTTTGTCCTCTCTGTATTTAGCCCCTTGTGAGCAGTAAAGAAATAGATATTTCTAGTATATTTTTTTCTCTTTTTTTTCTCGCTAGTTTCAGCTCAGAGCTGTGGCCATGCTGATGCACCGCCGTTTATAATATTACATAGTTTGTATACAATACTATATATATTTTTTTATTTATGCGCCCTTTTCAGGCCCAGCCAGGCTCATTGGCCCGATTTCCCGGTTTCTATGGTGTATGTGTTCCCCCCAGCTGGCCGAGACGCCAGTTCATCCAGCGTTACTCAAGAAACAGGAAGAAAGAGTGAGAGAAAGTTAGGGCGAAAAAGTACAACAGGGGTCGCCACTACCACTTCCTGCCGGAGCCTCGTGGAGCTTTAGGTGTTTTCGCTCAATAAACACACACAACGCCCAGTCTGGGAATCGAAACCGCGATCCTCCGACCACGAGTCCGCTGCCCTAACAACTGGGCCAACGCGCAGAAATTCATTCGCTGGCCCTTTAATACTTTTGTATATGTAAATAGATATTTAGTCAACTGATTCTTTCATCTTTAATATCTTTTATGTTTGTAAACAACTACTTCCTAGAGCCGGTTTAAGCTAGTGTTCATCATGTAACATACAAGGGGGTGCTAAAAAGTTTCAGGCTTTAAGGGCGACGCAAAAGGTCTGGCTGGAGGCCCAACACTTCGAGTTCTTCACGGGGCTTAGAAAAACTGAAGGACCACTGCAATAGGTGTGTGAATCTGAGAGGGGGATATATTGAATAAAATCGTAATTAACTGATCCTCCGGTATTTTCTTCTATCCAGAATCAGGAAGTTTTCGGTACCCCCACATATATAATAATCTAGCACTAATCTTTAAATCGAATTTACGCAATTATATTGTTTTGATGAATCTGTCTAGACAAATTTCTTCAAGGAATACCAGATAAGCCACCTACCTGGATACATCTCACTCAAGAAGAGCTCCCTACTCGAATGGACCGTGATGCTACAAAACCTGACTTCAAAATTATTTAGATAATCCTATAAGGTAATGGGATCCTTTTCCTCTTTGATCTGTTTCAGGACAATGAAGAGAAGCCTTTGGAAGAGAAATCAAAATGAAGGGGGAACCTTCTATGAAGGGAAGCATGTGTGTGTGTGTGTGTGTGTGTGTGTGTGTGTGTGTGTGTTGAAGCAACAGATCAGCATTACAGCTTCAGACAGAAAGCCTTACGGACATCTTTTTCGGTTTCCTGCATTCTGCGTTCAAATCTTGTCGAGGTCAACTTTATGTTACATCCTCACCACGTTTCTTAAATTAATTCGGTCGATTTATCTCTATCTGAAA
>NC_043001.1:18944241-18969241 GCF_006345805.1 Octopus sinensis
AAAAAAAAAATATTTCCCATTTCAAGTCATCACTAAAAACAGCTAATCAATTTTTGAATCGATAAAAAATCACTCTTTTTGCCATAGCAACCACATCTTTATAGCTTGCGGATTTTAACCATCGCGGGTCTCATTCTCACCACGCATTTAGTATCCCTGCCAATTTTCAGCTCGATCCTAGTCTCGGTTTGGCCGCCATTAACCGTCAAAGCAAAATGTGCTTACAATTTTCATCCAAGCACTTTTTAGATAAAAATGAGGATAAACCAGTTATCTAAAAAGTGATCAGTATAATTCCATCGTACGGCATGTTTTTAGCGTATATCTACTCTGATAGAGTGATAATGATATAATGGAATATGCGTATAGACATATGAATTTATCCCAAGTCTTGTCTACGCTGTTTTACATGCAATAGACATTGTATAATTGAGGACGGTGTCAAAAGCTCAAATATACAAATTAAGATATCCACTAACATGCTAGCCTATTTTATGTTTGCTTTATATCGCTACTAGTCTGAGAAGTAGTTAACAAACCATGAATTGCATAGGAGTGGCTGTGTGGTAAGTAGCTTGCTTACGCACCACATGGTTCTGAGTTCAGTCTCACTGCGTGGCACCTTGGGCAAGTGTCTTCTTCTATAGCCTCGGGCCGACCAAAGCCTTGTGAGTGTATTTGGTTGACGGAAACTGAAAGAAGCCTGTCGTATATATATATATATATATATATAATATATATATATATAATATATATATATATATTATATATATATATATATATATATGTATGTATGTATGTGTATATGTTTGTGTGTCTGTTTGTCCCCCAACATCGTTTGACAACCGATGCTAGTGTGTTTACATCCCCGTAACTTAGCGTTTCGGCAAAAGAGACCGATAGAATAAGTACTAGGCTTACAAAGAATAAGCCCTGGGGTCGATTTGCTCGACTAAAGGCGGTGCTCCAGCATGGCCAGAGTCAAATGACTGAAACGAGTAAAAGTGTAAAAGAGGAAAAGAGAAATCGATCCGTAAGTAGATGATTCCTTCCCCTTTGGGAGGGGGCACTTCAACAACATAGGAAGCACGTATTTACATTCTTATTATGGTCACAGTAAGGCTTTTTAATATATAATTCTTTAAATTCTGATTTTTGCTGTGTTGTGCATAAAATAGACGCTTTGTTCATAAGTTAACAACATTTAACATATCTTTGAAAGAACCAGTTTAAAATTGTAAAAGAATTATCTATTATTTCAGGAACAAATGTGGTAATTTATAGCTGTTAATGTTAATATATGCAGTTAAGACATACGTCGGAGAATGTTTCTCTCTGGTGTGCCAGGCAAGTCTGCTACACAGAAGTTTGCGTTTCACTTTTCTTTCAAACTAAATTGAAATATCTCTTTTACCGAACATTTTAACTTGCCAACCTTTTCATCTTCCTCGATGGAATTTTCCAGTAACATAATTCTGAAAGTCTGGATACTGCTACACGTGTCTAACATAGCAATGTAGTCCATTTTGACTCGATCAATTTACAAGTCAACCCCATATATTCTTTTACTCTTTTACTTGTTTCAGTCATTTGACTGTGGCCATGCTGGAGCACCGCCTTTAGTCGAGCAAGTCGACCCCAGGACTTATTCTTTGTAAGCCTAGTACTTATTCTATCGGTCTCTTTTGCAGAACTGCTAAGTTACGGGGATGTAAACACACCAGTATCGGTTGTCAAGCGATGCTAGGGGACAAACACAGACACACAAACATATACACACACATACACATGTATACTGCGGTGGACTGGCGTCCCGTCCAGCTGGGGGGAACACATACGCCACAGAAACCGCGAAACCGGGCCCATGAGCCTGGCTAGGCTTGAAAAGGGCGGAAAAAACATATATATACATGTATACGATGGGCTTCTTTCAGTTTCTGTCTACCAAATCCACACACAAGGCTTTGGTCGGCCCGAGGCTATAGTAGAAGACACCAGCCTAAGGTGCCACGCAGTGGGATTGAACCTGGAACCATGTGGTTGGCAAGCAAGCTACTTACCACACAATCACTCCTACGCCCATATTTTGTTTCGATCACTGGATTGAGGTCATGGTGGGGCACCTCTTTGAAGGCTTTTGGTCGAGAAATCGACCCCAGTACAAATTTTCAAGTCTGGTATTCATTCGGTCTCTTTTGTCGAAATGCTCAGGTACAGGGAAGTGAACAAACACAAACACGTACACTTACATATATACAAATGAACACATACACACACACACACACACACACACACACACATATATATATAAATAAACACACATATACACATAGATTACGTCGAGCTTCCACACGGTTTCCATCTACCGAATTAGCTAATAAAGCTTTGGTCATCTCGTCTTGAGGCTATGGTAGAAGACAACCAAGGTGCATTGCTGTGGAACCGAACCCGAAATCGCGTGATTTCAAAGCTATCTTCCTAACCACTCAGCCATGTTTGCAACTATATTGAAAGAATTGATTTAGGCAGCGTTAAATTTTACAATTCTGTACGCCGTAAATCGTGTTCAAAGAAATATCAAGCGTACAAACTCGAATCAGACGGCGTATCTCTTATTGCAAGAAATAATTAGTCCTATCACTAATTCATTCTACGAAGACAGCGGGTTGGTAGAATCGTTAGCACGTCACCACTATGATGAACACTCCTTCCGTGGCTCTGCTTGTTTGTGATTCTACATAGCCAATCCACTGAGTGGAAAAACAAAAAGCTGGCAGAATCGTTAGCACGCCGGGCGAAATGCTTAGCGGTATTTCGTCTGCCGCTACGTTCTGAGTTCAAATTCCGCCGAGGTCGACTTTGCCTTTCATCCTTTCGGGGTCAATAAATTAAGTACCAGTTACGCACTGGGGTCGATATAATCGACTTAATCCGTTTGTCTGTCCTTGTTTGTCCTCTCTGTGTTTAGCCCCTTGTGGGTAGTAAAGAAATAAGTATTTCGTTTGCCGTTACGTTGTGAGTTCAAATTCCGCCGAGGTCGACTTTGCCTCTCATTGTCGATTAAATAAGTATCAGTTACGCTCTGGGGTCTATGTAATCGACTTAATCCCTTTGTTTGTCCTTGTTTATCCCCTCTGTGTTTAGACCTTGTGGGCAATAAACAAAAATGCTTAGCGGCATTTCTTCAGACTTTGCATTCTGAGTTCAAATGCTTCTGAGGTCAACTTTGCCTTTTATCTTCTCGGGCCGATTAAATGAGTACCAGTCGAACACTCGTGTCGATGTAATCGACATTCTCTGTCCACCAAAATTGCTGGCTTTGAGCCAAAATATGAAACCAGTATTTCGTTCTACTATAAGCACAAAGCCTGAAACTTGGTGAAGGAAATTAGTCAATTAGATGGACCCCAGTGCTTATAAAGTACATGTTTTATTGACCCTCAAAATGACGAAAGGCGAAGTCGAGCTCGACGGAATTTGAACTCAGAACGTGATGAATCAGAAGAAATAGTGCTAGGCTTTATCTCTGATACGCTAACGATGCTGCCAGCTCATCGCTTTATTCCTATTATGAATGTTGTGTGCGCGCACTCACACACAGACACAGACACACATCCATAGACACCCACCCTTTTCTTTCTCACACACATACAGACATATAACGGAAGTTTACCATGTCTGCCTTCTCTCTCCGTTTTTAATCGTCTGCTGTGAGTCTACAACTGCGGAGTATAACAAAAATATACATAATCTAAGAACTAAATCACGCAAAACTTTGATTATTATTGATTTCAATCCAGTGTGTGAAGTCTATACCGAAGCGAGCGAGAAATATCGACATTTAATTGACTGGAATTTCCTTAAAATGTCACTTGAAAGAGTGGCAATTTGATCAAACGGAACTGTTCGCTAACTAATTAGATTTAGTAACAATGTAGATAAGAGACATTTAAACTTTGAATAAGACATCAGCATGTAGCGTAGAGTATATTCAACAACTCGGAAAAAAGGGAGACGAAGCTAATAATATAATTCAAATTTTCGAAAAAATAAACTTGCTAATTATCTGTTCAAAGCCCAGTTTCACGCTCTTTTAATAAAATCTAGTTTGAATTTGATTTAGCTTAAGTTGGCTGAGTTCTTCTCAGAGACGTAACTAAATTTCGTTACGTTGTCATTACTTGTCGCAGAATACTTGGCCAAGTACAGTAATCTGTTAAAATTTAATTATAAACGGACTATACTGAAACCTGAGAAAGATAACTGATAAAATATGCTATTACTAGGACGGCGAGCTGGCAGAAACGTTAGCACGCCGGGCGAAGTGCGTAGCCGTATTTCGTCTGCCGTTACGTTCTGAGTTCAAATTCCGCCGAGGTCGACTTTGCCTTTCATCCTTTCGGGGTCGATTAAATAAGTACCAGTTACGCACTGGTTTGTCCTCTCTGTGTTTAGCTCCTTGTGGGTAGTAAAGAAATAGGTATTTCGTCTGCTGCTACGTTCTGAGTTCAAAATTGCGTCGAGGTCAACTTTGTCTTTCATCCTTTCGGGGTCGATTAAATAATTACCAGTTACGCACTGGGGTCGGTATAATCAACTTAATCTGTTTGTCTGTCCTTGTTTATCTCATGTGTTTAGCCCCTTGTGGGTAGTAAAGAAATAGAAATAGGTATTTCGCCTGCCGCAACGTTCTGAGTTCAAATTCTGCCGAGGTCGACTTTGCCTTTCATCCTTTCGTGGTCGATTAAATAAGTACCAGTTACGCACTGGGGTCGATATAATCGACTTAATCCGTTTATCTGTCCTTGTTGGAAATTCATTAAAGGGTCATTTTAATAGCATTTTTTCCGATGGCCGGATAGCTGATGAGATGGCGGCGTGGATTTCCACCCCGACATCCGAAATTCGGAGCTTTATCATGGCTACCGAATAATTGTCACATATTACATTTACAGATAAATTTCCCTATTTACATAATGTCGAGGTCTCTTTCATTCTTTTGTTGTCTTACCATTTCTATCTCTCTCTCTCTCTCTCTCTCTCTCTATATATATATATATATATATATATATATATATATATATATATACATATAAAATGGGCTTCTGCACAGTTTCCGACTGTCAAATATACGCACAAGTCATTGGAGCTATTGTGTCACGAGTTTTCGCACGAGGCATATTTCTCCTTCATTTCTTGGTTAAGATACACTAGTCCAATGGTTCTGAGGTTACGTAAGACTTCATTGGCTACTTGAATATCATTTCAGGGCTTCCTTCCAGACCAGGAAGATAATGATCTTTCCCTTTAGATCAGAACACTTAATTTTTATTCATCTTTTATTTTTACGTATTCATGTATTTATGCATTTCAACTGTTTAACATTCGGTAAATGATGTCATAAGTAATTCAATGTGTATCACGACGGATCTTTTTTCTCGTTTGAGCCACAGCATCTCAATATCATCATTTCCAGATTGAGTCGTATTTATGTTTCTGCCTATGTATGTTTTATTTACCTGCTTGCAGTTTAAGAGAGATTACTTTCCCCGATAATTCATCATATCGGGGAAAAAAAATCATCCAGATTTTTCTTTTACATGTTTAACTCACCTTTAATATCCGAAGCTTGTTTAGGACTGGCACTTTGAATATTCTACCAATAATCCTTTAGTATATCTTCTGATTATTTGCCCTGATATCTTTTTTTACAACGACAAATATCTTATTGAAAATATCAGATTTGTTCGTCAAATATATCGATAAGATTTCGAGTGATATTTTGAGCCGCAAAATATGATAGTTTTGAGGGAAAGTATATGGAATTTGATAGTAGTTATCCTCACAGTTTCCCCACACCTGAAAGTCCTGCCATCATGTTTTTTTGAAGTGTTCTTAACATCTAGCTCTAACATAAAAAAAACTTAGGAAACAGATTATCATGAATTATTTTATGTATTGATTACCAACAGAGCCCCAACCTCGATTTTTGTAACAAAAATGGCTGGGAAGTTTCCATTAACTGTAACCTAAGACGGACAAAATAAGAAGTCATTACAGATATACCAGTTAGCACTGACATACAGGAGTTGGACAAAATAATGGAAACACCTAGCACCATAGCATCATAATTTCGAATTATCGATAAAACCGCCAAGAGCTTGTTTATTTTTATGTTTTTTTATTTATTATTAGTGTTGATAAAATTCTCTTCCTTTTCAGATATCTTCAGAAAAAAGGTAATTAAAATTCATTAAAATGATAGATCTATCAGACTTTCAAAGAAGTCAAATTGTTGGTGCTCCTATGGCAGGTGCTAGCGTAACGAAAAGAGCCGAAATGTTTGGTGCATCAAGAAGTACTGTCTGGAAACTAATGACAGCCTTTGAGAAAGAGGGAAAAACCTCCTCGTTGAAACAAAACTCCGGAAGAAAGCCCAAACTTTCAGATAGGGACCATTGGACTCTTACGCGGATTGTTAGGAAAGATAACAAAAGTACGGCTCCCAAAATTACTGCAGATCTTAATGACCACCTCGAGAACCCAGTTTCCACGAAACTATTCGCCAGGAATGCACATAGCCGGATTTCACGGAAGGGCTGCGATCAGAAAACCACTACTGTCAAAAACAAACGTTGCAAAGCGTTTAGAGTGGAATATAAACCTACAGGATTGGTCCCTAGAGCAGCGGAATGATGCTATTTTCTCAGATGAGCCATCCTTTACCATATTTCCGACCACCGGCCGAGTATACGTGTGGAGACAGCCAAATGAAGCATTTGACCCAGGCTGCTTCTTCCAACTGTTAAACATGGAGGGGGATCTGTGATGACCTGATCTGGGTGGCTATATCTTGGAAATCCATCGGTCCAATGGTTTCCCTTCATGGCAGAATTAATAGTCAGGACTATTTAAGCATTTTATCTGATCAAATTCATCCTATGGTTGCGGAGGGAAACGCAATCTTTCAGGATTATAATGCACCAATTCACGCAGCTAAAGTTGTTACTGAATGGCACGAGGAACATTCTAGTGAAGTTGAACATCTTATTTGGTCACCACAATCCCCAGATCTCAATATTATTGAACATTTATGGTATATTTTAGAAAAACAAGTCGATACCCTCCACCATCATCTACAAGAACTGGAAACTGTTTTAGCTAAAGAATGGAGAAAAATTCCTTTGGAAACAATTCAAACTTTTTACGAGTCTATTTTAAAATAAATTTCTTTGAAATACGAATCCATATTAAAATTAATTTCTTTGAAATTTTAAGGTGTTTCCATTATTTTGTCCAATCCCTGTAATTAATGCGATTTAATAAACCTTAGACTTAACCGTTTTCTTTAGTGTGTTTGTAGACGCAAATAGCATTGATGATAAAATATTTTTAATGTAAAGTTCACAAATTTAATAATTTTCTTTTTGCAGCTATAAAAATTCTTCAGTCTCCCCGCTCCCAAAGAATAAAACGGGCAAGAATTGTTGGTACAAAGCACGGATTACTAGCGTTTAGAAAGAAGATGGATTGATATGTGACGATAGTGAGTTACCACAGACGCTGTATTTACAAAATCGCACTGCTGTGGGTGCCATGCTAGGCGTATGCCGAAATTCGCAATCAATGACATGTACAAGTTCATTTAAGTTTTGTTGATTGATGAAATAGCGACTCTTTTTGGATTTGTGGTCGGGATGGAACACACTACCAAATGTTTAAGACACTATGAAATGCTTAACTCAGTCAAATGTTAACATTAACTGAAGTCATTATCGGATGTCTTTATCAGATGGATGGAAGCACTCCGTCGGTTTCGACGACGAGGGTTCCAGTTGATCCGAATCAACGGAACAGCCTGCTCGTGAAATTAACGTGTAAGTGGCTGAGCACTCCACAGACACGTGTACCCTTAACGTAGTTCTCGGGGATATTCAGCGTGACACAGAGAGTGACAAGGCTGGCCCATTGAAATACAGGTACAACAGAAGCAGGAAAAAAGGCTGAGAGAAAGTTGTGGTGAAAGAGTACAGCAGGGATCACCACCATCCCCTGCCGAAGCCTCGTGGAGCTTTAGGTGTTTTCGCTCAATAAACACTCACAACGCCCGGTCTGGGAATCGAAACCACGATCCTATGACCGCGAGTCGGCTGCCCTAACCACTGGGCCATTGCGCCTCCACCTTTATCAGATATTGATTATGAAAATAGCAATGGTAGATCAGAAAAACGGGATACAGGATGTGTAGAAGAATGGGATGCGTAGAAGAATGTAAATTTAAGTAAGTAATATTTTTCTGCTTAGTGAGTGTGTATTTATGTGTCCGGAGTGTATATCAATCTTAGTCTTGCGGAAATAACCATTCATGTTATGGTTCATTTGTTGCCTACAGATCAAAGAACGGTAAACTCCGTAGACACTTACAGATGAAAGAAAACTATAAAGATTGTTTGTATAGTTCAAACACAAACATATGACGCTCATATTTTTGTCCTTATCACCATTGGAACACCAGAAATAAGCATAATAGATATCCTTAGTGCAATCTGTATTGTGCATTTGACAGTTTAAGAAAGAAAATACATCACGAAATGTCGCAGAGTTTGTCAATATAATTCCAGCACGTACTTGTAGTGATTTCAGAAGCAAGAAAATTGCTATTTATGCTTAACGTTATTTGAAAATAATCTCTAATAAAGAGACACTCTTAAATAGATTTAGCCAACCAGAAGAGAGTGTAATTAAATCTCCTCTGTTATACAATTTATCAGGAGTTTTATATTATTTTATATGTGCTTTACAAATAAGAAAGCTTTCGATAAAAATAATTCAGAAAAAATATTAGCCATATTGGATAATGAAGCTCTGATGCACGATCAAGTGATTGGAATTAGTAAGCGTCCCTAAATAATTATCTTGAATTATTTTCTTCTTTATTGAACAATGTAATTAAGTCGAAACCTAATTAAAAAACTTATAACAATAAATTGTGGTTATTCAAAACGAACGGAAGAGAATAGAACTGACAATATTCAAATACTTTATTGACAGCATGATTAAAGGAATAAAAAAAAAACTAACAGCGGCATTCATTAAAATTAAGAAATGGTGATGGCTGAACAAAAATATTTTTTCAACGATCCAGATTTGATTTCATCCATAATACCTGGTTGTGGAAGCACATGGCCTAGCGGACTCGCGATCGAGGGATCGCGGGTTCGAAGCCCAGACCGGGCGATGTGTGTGTTTATGCGCGAAACACCTAAGCTCCACGCGACTCCGACAGAGGGTAATGGCGAACTTCTGCTGACTCTTTCGCCACAGCATTCTCTCACTCTTTCCTCCTGCATCTAGCAGCTCACCTGCGATGGACCGGCGTCCCGTCCAGGTGGGGAACCTGTACGTCAAGGAAACCAGGAAACCGGCCTTATGAGCCAAGCATGGCTCGAGAAGGAACAAACATAATATCTGGTTAGGGATATCTAGAATTTCTCTAATAATTTGTCAAACATTTCGTTGCTGTTTAGCAACATATTTTAGAATAAAATTTAGGACATATCTTAGAACAAATATGACGTAAGAGGTTCCAACCTCGACCATTCCGAATATTTTTTCAGATAGAAGATTATCTAAGACAACATAATTAATTGTATGCTTTCTTTTTTTAAGACAGTTGGGTGCGATTTTGAAGGACATTATTTGACTTGTAATTCTTGCCGGTTTGGGCTGCCATGTAAACTTCTCCTCGACTTACGACCTATGCGACTTACGACCACAAAAAATAAGGAAATGAATAAATAAATTTTTAAAAATCGATTTTCGGACATTGGGCAGCTGCATGTACGATAACTATGGCAACACTGATCTTCCTCAGACCCAGGCATTCACTACCTGCCACTGTCTCTCACTCAGTCGCTCTCAAGCATCATTCACGTTTGAATGAAAACAATGTTGAAAAATATAAATCCGACATACGACCAGATCAACTTACGACCTGTCAGCCGGAACGGAATTCGTTCGTAAGTCGAGAAGAAGGCGAATACTTTCCACTATTGGTTCAAGAGAAACAGAATTATATTAAAATCTCTGTATCAAACATAATGTAAAGGCAAATTTGCTGTGGTATTCGTCCGGAGACAATATCTCTTATGGACGTGCAGTGTTTAAAAAACATGATATATATTGGAGTCAGACGAATATCGTCCGGCAGTTGCGGTGAGAATGCTTGATGCGCATTTCTCCTTCGTTGAGTATTGTCAGTAGCATGTATTCACTGCTAACCGCATGCTAGACAAGAAAATCCATCGCTGAGAGTATTTCAATTCTAAAACTGTTTTCTTTTGCGTATTATCGATTTTATTCAGTCTTACGGCTAACTGCAATAACTGTGATTGTTCAACCATCGTTATCCTACTGGTATATTAGAAGCGACGGACTTTGTCTTAGCAAGCGGTTGGCAGTGAATATATGTTGCCGGGCAATAGTTTTATCAACCATATAGAGGTCATTATAGAATAAATACGTTCAAAAGCTTCACGATTGCGTGATAACATATATAGGAACAAGAAAATTTCAGCAAAGCTGCGTGATAGTGGTTTCAGACGTGGCATGCAGACCCTCATATAAATTGTTTGACATTGGGTTTTTATTCTTCTCTTCTGGTTTACGAATCCAGTGTGCACATGCGTATTGCGCGTTCATTCTTCTTTTCCCTGTTCCTACTCAAAACTGTTTGTTGGTAGTGGGTAGTGATTTTCTTCACTACTTCAGGAAGTCAAGACCCTGCCGGACACGAGTCCCGGTCTCAGCTGGCTCCAGCTGACAGTATCCGGTATGGGCCTCCATCCAGGATTACGGAAAGGCGACAACCTTCAAAGAAATCCGGAGTGGAGCCCCGTAGGCGGTTTGGTGTTCGACTCGACACTCTTCTGGCAGCTCCTGCAACGAAGTTGGTGCCAAACGTAATGCTCTGCACTCCTTTGGACTACATCAGCAAGGTCGAGAGAGGAATCCTGACGATTGGGCTACCCAGGATTTTCTTACATCTAGCCCAAACCTGCGCAAGACTGGAGAGGAAACTGGAGAGGACATGGAATGTAAAAACCAGACTGGATTAGTTTATGAGCAACTGCATTGTCTTCCGAGACAAAAGGATACCAACAACAACAACTTAAGACTATTTACAGATCACAACCATCTCACGAACCGGCGGTCGTGAGGAGTGCTTCACGTTCCGATGGTTGTGAAAAAAAAAGGTTAAGCAGAGCGTATGGATCAGATAAGGTCAGAAATCACCATAATCCTAGAGATAGACCAAGTTGCTTAACATTTTAAGGATGTCAATGCATTGAAATCTACGCTGGTTTGGGTATGTCCAAGCAACGGAGAAAAAAATGGTTGCCAAAATAAATATATTTTATTCAAAGCTGGCAACTGTACGATAAACTAGAATACACGGTAGCTTAGATATGTGGCAGACGTTAAACGTAACATGAGAAGATTAAACATTAATACTCACAGCTGGACCTCAGCCGTTTGAGCAGAACCAGTGAAGGAGAGATACGCACATCCGGTAATATGACTCGTGATTTTACTTACGGACTGTTGACATCGACTATCAGTGGATAGGGAATGATGAAGATGATGATGTTGATGACGTGATAATGATAATGATACTGATGATGATACTGATGATGATGATCGGATGTATGTATGTATGTATGTATGCATGTATGCACCTATCTATCTATCTATCTATCTATCTATCTATCTATCTATCTATCTATCTATCTATCTATCTATCTATCTATCTATATATATATATATATATATATATATATATAAAACACCGTTTACAAACTCTATGCTTGGAATGACCAATTTTAAATACTATTGGAACTTATTCCCAAAGTACAGGAATCTTATATATATATAGAGACCATTCTGCCTAAATAATGGAACTATAAATACAATATCCCTGCATATCTCACGTCTATTTTCATTCTTCCGCCTCACGTTCTATTTCATATCTTATCTAGAATAACTATTGCTTAACCATTTTCTCACACCGTCTCCGATGAAGGGATATGTAAAATATCCCGGAAACAGCTGTAAGACCTTCTATTTATAAATGTTCTGAAATTTTTCAGTCTTGAATTTTTATCTTATTCAGTTGAAATTTGTGTGTGTATATACATATATATATATGTGTGTGTGTGTGTGTTTATGTGTGTGTGTACACTGAATGTATGTATATATATAGATATATATATATGTACACTGTTTTATCTTTCATTTTTATAAATTTGATGTACTTAATTCCATACACTAAGGGGCAGATTGAGCTCGTTTACCGTGGTGGAGGCATCCCATCTAGGAGAGGAAAACTGATATAAAGCCAGATCTTTAGTTGCTGAGGGTCTCCTCAACAGGGCTGTACTATCAGCAAACTCGGGCTCATAGGCTAGACTAGGCTCTTCAGCGGCTTGTCCAGGAGATGGAAACCTCTGAAGGAAAAGCTTCAGATTTGTTGTTTTTGGTACTGTGGTACATATGTGCATTATATTCTTGCTGTCATCACTTCCGAAAAGTGTGGCTGGTTCTACATAAGCCTTCAACACTCAAATCAAATCATACGTGTGGGTTTTCTAACAACTTATATTTATTCATTTAATACGGCACAGTTTCAACATGAAAAAATCGAAAAGTCCTCTGGCGAGAAAGTGAAAGTGGCAGAGACAGGTAAAGGATATCACTGGAAGTCTCTTGCTGAATCTCTATGCAGTCGGTGTCTATGTACATATATGGATATACGTACGTCAGCATGTATGTGTTTATGTATGCACACATGTATGTACATAAGTACGCATGTATATATGTCTATGTATGTATACGTGTATATGCATATAAGTGTTTGGATGGACATAAATATGATGCATTCATGGATGGCTTTATGTGCGTATGTCATTATGTATGCATGTACATAACTATATATATGACTGCCTGCATGTATGTATGCATATGTGTACATAAGTAAGCATTTATGTACATATTTATGTGTGTGTCTATGTACATGTGTTGTGTGTGTGCGTGCGTGTATGTGTGTGTATTTGTGTGTGTGCGTCTGTGCGCATTTGTGTGTTGCGTGTGTGGGCGCCCGTGTAGGATGACAGTCTCTATATCATTGCTCGGTTGCTGTATTGCATGTAAAATTTTGTCTAAAGACTATGTATTACTCATAAAATAATGTGTATATTTAAACATATAAGGAATCCACTCGTGGGATTCAACACGCTAGAAAGAACAGCTAGGTTCTATAACCACAAAATTAGGGATAAAATCCGACTGGAACGAAATGAAAAAATAAAAACCTTTTACCATCTAGTTTCCTGGACCAATTGGTTTCTGATTTTAGTTTAGTAAATAAATAATATTTAGTAAATAAATAATATTCTGTAGGTAAAATCTTCTTCAACAGGTACACCTTAGATTAAATATATAAAACACGAGGCGATCAACTATGTGCCTCTTGTTTATACATCCTAATTTTTCAAAATCTACTGCGCAGACGCATCCTCTCGCCGGCAATACAAAAATGCCAACTTTTAAAATCTTAAAATTATTCAGAAACTTACAATTCCTTCTGTGTTTAAATGTACACTGTAATATATATATATATGAGAGGAAAAATAGTAAGGCAGAATGCTAAATTGAAAGTATATTTTAATAAAAATAGGTGTATGAAAAATGAAAGAATAAATCAAAACGGCTTTCATTGCAAGGCAAATTTTCAAGATTTGGATGGAGAAATTTTTTTTTTAAATTGGGGAAGGGGGAAAAAGAAATTTACAATGTTTTTTTCAAAAAAATAATAAATATATACAAAAATTAAAAAATAAATATACCAATACATTGTAGTGTCTTTATGCTTTTAGAGTTCAATATTAGTCCATGGAAAAACTTCTTTGGAGGATCAGGATGCATGTGTTAAAGTGTAGTGTTTAGTTTGAAAAGGTTGGATGCTTATATGTCAGAACAGGGAATGGGGTAGGAGTTATCCAGTTCCTGTGAATAAGGGGAGACAATTCTGTGGATTTTATACTCTTTCATTGGAATGCTGGATTTTTTGTCAAACAGGATGCTTATATCTATTTTTTGTCAGACATGATGCTAGAAAAGGAATACAGTCACCGTGGAGTTTGCATATTAAAAAGCGTTTGGTATTTTTCAATAAAAAAATTTCTCATTATTGATTCTTTCTTGTGTAGAGATTCTGTCTTTACATTGATAGAAAGGGAATATATGAAATTTGGGATTTTTATTTCTAGCGCAAAAGTCTATGTGGCTACTGAATGGAATTTGACGGTATTGTGGGAGATATTTAAAAAAAAGCAAGATGGCGAGCTGGCAGAAGCGTTAGCACGCCGGGCGAAATGCTCAGCAGTATTTCCTCTGTCGCTACGTTCTGAGTTCAAATTCTGCCGAGGTCGACTTTGTTTTTTTTTTGAGGTCTTGAAGGCGTATTTCTCGAGTTTTTGGGTCCGAGACAATGGTGCAAATCCTTTTAGCTAAGTTGAAGGGGATATTTATCTTGGTGTGTTTGGAGTGGCATGAACTGGCATGCCACCCAAAACACACCATAAATATATGATAGGATATAGTATAATATAATATAATATTAACCGAGTTAGTAATTGCAGATCTCTCGTTAGTCAGCAAAGATGTCCTTTCGCTAATTTTTAGTGTTAAGTTAATGAAAGCGTGTGGCCTAGTTGTTAAGGTGTTACATTCACGCTCGCAAGATTACGGTTTCGATTCCTGGTGCTGTAGTTTTGAGCAAAACAGTTCATTTCCCGCACGCTGTTCCGGCCCACTCTGCAGTAATTGAGTAACCAATGGCGTAAAAGCGATCTCGCTCACTTTTATGCCAAGGAAATCGAGTAACTGGTCTTATGAGTCCAAGAAATCAAGACACGTCTTACGTATTATCAAAGTTAAATAACGATATGCCAAGCAACTGATTTCCAATGCTGTGCACACTTTTTCCTCTGTCTCAGATTGCTATGTCTTGTCTCTTACATTTACATTTGATTGAAGTATTGACAAGACTATTCCACACCCACCCATTATATTATGCGTCATCATGACGTCCCCATCAATGTAACTTGCTATTTTTTGATACGTACATACATTCATCTAATCGTACTTACATAAATGGATATATATATATATATATATATATATATACATACACATGCATATACATACATACATTTGTGACGATCGCGTCTGGCTTTCTTTCTAACGTCACTTAAGTAGTGTTGGCGAAAAAATAAAACTAGACAAACTGTGATTCTTTATTTGTTTTCATATGATATACAGTGTTAAGGAAGTGAAAATATATCTTACTCTACTCATACATACATAATACACGTATACATATATACATATATACATATACACACGCATATATGTAGATATATTCGTATATAAAAATGTATATATTCGTATATATATATATATAATATATATATATATATATATATATATATATATATATTCGTGTGTATATATATATATATATATACGAATATATATATTTTTATATACGAATATATCTACATATATGCGTGTGTATATGTATATATGTATACCTGTATACACATAATACACGTATACATATACACACGCATATATGTAGATATATTCGTATATAAAAATATATATATTCGTATATATATATATATATATATATATACGTGTGTGTGTGTAGTTACAGTAAAAACTCCGAATTAATGGTGTAATACCAAACCTGTCACGTTTGAAAATAATGAGAAACGAGACATCAACAATACTTTTATATTGTGTGTATATATATATAGGCGTGGGTGCCTGCAGGCGTACATACTTCTATGCTTATGTGAGTGTATATGTGTGTGTATGGTGTTGTAAACGTTAATGCACCCACCCACTCTGTTGACGAGTTACAGTTCTGACATAGATTCTTAGACAAATACACTCACACACACATACATACATACATACATACATACATACATACATACATACATACATACATACATACATACATACATACATACATACATACATACATCTTTCGAGATATTGAGGAAATAAAATATATGTAATAACAGTTTTGATTCAACGCATTACTGCATTATTCGAAGTTTCGTTGGTGTAAATTCCTTTGAGCAGTTTGATATTTTGGAATACATGTGACTAAAAAAAACATGGCTTTTAAAATGAGTCTATATCGGCACCACCATCTGGCGACTTTTTTTCCAACAGTAATGCTGACAGGTCACCATCAATAGATGTTTATTATTTGTAGTACTACGTGGCGGAACAGACAGCCTAGTGCTGTCACGAGATAACCCGTGCAGACGTTGATAGGTCGGCAGAAGCAGAGAGACATTTATGCATGTTGTTGCTTTTGTTTGTTTGTTGAGCGAACGGTCTTCGAGAAGTCGGAAACGTGGTCCTTTGCTATTCGTAAGACCCGCAGAAGAGAAAGCAGGTCAACCCCCGACAACGAGAGCATCGACGGATGGATGAATGCGCATCCAGGCTCAGCGGTTGCGTAGGAAGTCGGGGACAAGAAACAGGAAGAAAGAGTGAGAGAAAGTTGGGGGCGAAAAAGTACAACAGGGGTCGTCACCCCACCTCTGCCAGAGCCTTGTGGAGCCTTAAGTGTTTTCGCTCAATAAACACACACAACGCCCGGTCTGGGAATCGAAACCTCGATCCTCCGACCGCGAGTCCGCTGCCATAACCACTGGGCCATTGCGCCTCCACGCATGTTGTTGCTGAACCACACGGTAAGGATAAGTGACCGCAGTGTTTGGTTGGATGTTAATGTGTTTTGTGAGACTGTATTTGTAAATGGTTGTCAACGGTAGGCAATGCTGGTGATTGATGGCAGGGAAATATCACTGTGAAAAGACAGAAGTTGTATACTATGCATCTACATATGAAGTGGTCTTTCTGGAGTATACGTTGCTGTAGATTATCCGTGATGGAACTTTTCTTTACTCACCATTTACTCATCTTTATATCATAATTGTGAACTCTGCTGCCGTGAATGCATATATTAAATAACCTGCAGTATCTATCAACAAGAAAACTTATCATCGAAGACACGTCATGTTACTCTTTTACTCTCTTTACTCTTTTACTTGTTTCAGGAATTATTCTTAGTACTTATTCTCTCGGTCTCTTTTGCCGAACCGCTAAGTTACGGGGACGTAAACACACCGCAGTCGGAGACAAACATACACACACACACACACACACACACACACCACACACACACACACACACACACACACACACATATATATATATATATATATATATATATATATATATATATATATATATATATATATACATATATACGACACGCTTCTTTCAGTTTCCGTCTACCAAATCCACTCACAAGGCTTTGATCGGTTCGAGGCTATAGTAGAAGACACTTGCCCAAGGTGCCAAGCAGTGGGACTGAACCCGGAACCATGTGGTTGGTAAGTAAGCTACTTACCACACACACACACACACACACACACACACATATATATATATATATATATATATATATAATTTCAACAATTGAGGGTAAAATTAATTAATTATTAATCAATTTCACCAAGTATTCAGTATGCAAAGGGACCATTTAAGGCGAATTCAAATTATTACATTATATAAAAGGGCTTAGTAAAATAAATTACTTTGCCGCATACTGAACTCATTAGAAATAGTAGCTAAAAAAACCTTTTTTAAAACTATTTCTAATACTTAAAGAAAACCTTTAAGTATTAGAAATAGTTTTAAAAAAGTTTTTTTAGCTACTATTTCTAATGAGTTCAGTATGCGGCAAAGTAATTTATTTTACTAAGCCCTTTTATATAATATATATATATTATATATATATATATATATATATATATATATATATATATATATTATATATATATATATATATATATATGTACGTATGTATATTAGTCTTAGATTTTATGATGATATTTCCGTTTTAGTTCTAGGACGTAGGTTGTTTATTGTTATTTGCAGATTCGTTATCCACCCGGATTACTTATGCTGATTTATTTAAATTGCGCATGCACTGCCTGCATCTCCTAGGTTATGTTTCCAGTGCGATAGTAACCGAGTGCAAGCAGCGACTGATAGTGCAAAGCATGTAATCACGTTTGTTTACAGTCTCCAGCGATAATGGGATTAATACGGATACATGCATGTATATATGGGTGGATAGATGCATGTATGGATGGACGGATGTATGGATGGATGGATGGATGGAGCATGTTTGTATGTACATATGTCTATATGTTTATGTATATATGTACATGTATGTATGTATGTGTATGCATGTATGTATCTATGTTTGTATGTACATATGTCTATATGTGTATGTATATGTGTGCATGTATGTATGTATGTATGTATGTATATATATGTATGTATGTATGTATCTATGTTTGTATGTACATATGTCTATATGTGTATGTATATGTGTGAATGTATGTATGTATATATGCATGTATAAATGCACGAAGATATGCATGTATCTCTGTGTGTATGATTGCATGCATTATGTATATATGTGTGTGTCTATGGATTTATGTGCATATGTATGTGTGAGTATGTACGTATTTATATATGTATTCATGTATGTATGTAGTGGAGGCGGAATGGCCCGGTTGTTAAGGCAGCGGACTGGCGGTCGAAGGATCGCGGTTTCGATTTCAGACCGGGCGTTGTGTGTGTTGGCTGGGGGATGTGGCGAACCCTGTGGTACTCTTTCGCCACAACTTTCTCTCCATCTCTCTTCCTGTTTCTTGAGTAACGCTGCGATGGACTTGCATCCCGTCCAGCTGGGGGGAACACATACACCATAGAAACCAAGAAACCGGGCCCATGAGCCTGGCTAGGCTTGAAAAGGGCGAGAAAAAAAAGAATGTATGTGTGCGTGTATTATGTATGTATGCACGTAATGTTTGGGCGATGTACATATGCATGCATGTATGTATATGCATGCATGTATGTATATGTATATACGCACGTCAGCATGTATGTGTTTATTTATGTATGCACGTATGTATGTACATAAGTACGCATGTATATATCTCTATGTATGTATGCATATATATGCATATAGGGGCTTGGATGGACATAAACATGATGAATTCATAAATATTGATGTATTCATATGACATAAATATGATGCATTCGTGGCTGGCTGCACGTGCATGTGCGTATGTCATTATGTATGCATGTATGCATGTACATAAGTATGTATATGACTGCCTGCATGTATGTATGCATATGTGTACATAAGTAAGCATTTATGTATAAATTTATATATACGATCCTCTGCGCATGTGTGTGCTGCGTATGTTCGCGTGTGTGTAGGATGACAGTATCAATATTAGTGCTTGGTCGTTATATTCTCATCGAATAAATTTCGCGACTAATTTCCTAGTCGAATTAGCACAGCAGTGTTGATAATTGCTCTCACTAATGCCTACTAATTACTTGCAATGGTTACACGTATAAATTAATAGATTTAGAATGATTATATTGAGTAATTCAAGTAATGAAATTGATAAGCAGAAATCTGGAAATCTTTTAATTTACATATTTGGATCAAAACTTGTCTTTGACGATCATCTGTTGCAAATCTTCAAACAGCATTACTTGATCTGTATTAAGTACTATTCGTGGCACTCCGTCGGTTACGACGACGAGGGTTCCAGTTGATACAATCAACGGAACAGCCTGCTCGTGAAATTAATGTGCAAGTGGCTGAGCACTCCACAGACATGTGTAACCTTAACGTAGCCCTCGGGGAGATTCAGCGTGACACGGAGTGTGACAAGGCCGGCCCTTTGAAATACAGGTACAACAGAAACTGGAAGAAAGAGTGAGAGAAAATTGTGCTGAAAGAGTACAGCAGGGTTCGCCACCATCCTCTGCCGGATCCTCGTGGAGCTTTAGATGTTTTTGCTCAATAAACACTCACAACGCCCGGTCTGGGAATCGAAACCGCGATCCTACGACCGCAAGTCCGCTGCCCTAAATACTAGGCCATTACGCCTCCACTATTAAGTACTATACCGCTACTACAGCTTTTCTCTACTTTACTATAATACTCTTGTTGTTTTGCATCACTTTCCTCTCTCTCTCTCTCTCTCTTTCTCTCTCTCTCCTTGTTGTTTGTTTGTTCCTTCTCAAGCCATGCCTGGCTCATTAGGATCCGTTTCCAGGTTTCCTGGGCGTATAGGTTCCCCACCTGGACGGGACGTCGGTCCATCGCAGGTGATCTGCAGGGTGCAGGAGGAAAGAGTGAGAGAAAGTTGTGGCGAAAGAGTCAGCAGAAGTTCGCCATTACCTTCTGCCGGTGCCGCGTGGGGCTTAGGTGATTCGCTCATAAACACACACATCCAGTTTCCTCTCCAGTCTTGCGTAGGCCTGGGCTAGATGTAAGAAAATCCTGGGTAGCCCAATCGTCAGGATTTCTCTCGCGACCTTGCTGACGTAGTCCAAGGGAGTGCAGAGCATTACGTTTGGCACCAGCTTTGTTGAGGGATCTGCTGGAAGAGTGTCGAGTCGAACACTAAACCGCCTACGGGGCTCCACTCCAGATTTCTTTGAAGGTTGTCTCCTTTCCGTAGCTCTGGATAGGGGCCCGTACCGGGTACTGTCAGCCGGAGCCAGCTGAGCGTGGGATCATGTCAGGCATGGTTGTCACTCCCTGAAGTAGTGAAGAAAATCGCTACCCACTACCTAAACAGAATGTATCCATTCTAATCTACAAAAATATTACACCTCCTTCTATCTTTTTAACACAACGTAACCATTACATTCCCCTTCGTCTGTTTACCACAATAATGCAATTCCATCTGTTCCTCTACTGTTTTACACTATTATGATACTACAGACCCCTTTTGGTGTTCAGCTCTGTTCTAATATAGCAATAACATTCCTTTAGGCTGTTCTATATTACTATACTAAAACGATAAACGTCGCCCTTTTCAAACCTAGCCAGGTTCATGGGCCCGGTTTCCCGGTTTCTGTGGCGTATGTGTCTCCCCCAGCTAGTCCGTCGCAGCGTTACTCAAGAAACAGAAAGAGAGGGTGAGAGAAAGCTGGAGCAAAATAATGCAACAGGGGTCACCACCACCCCCTGCCGGAGCCTCGTGGAGCTTTTAGGTGTTTTCGCTCAATAAACACACACAATGCTCGATCTGGGAATCGAAACCGCGATCCTTCGACCGCGCATCCGCTGCCCTAACCACTGGGCCATTGCGTCTCCACTATTACTCTACTACAATACTATAATTTCCTTTCATTGTTCTTCCTTAAAGCAATACTATATTCCGCTCTGGTTGTTCTATATTACACTTTACAACCTCCACTAGCTGCTTAATAATATCCTACAGTTGTACTACGATGCTGTCTAACGTACAACACACACTACAATTCACCACACCGTCTGGCTACTCAACTCTAAAACACTATTGCACTCCCCTCAAACTCTTCTACACCGCACAAAACTACAATCTCTTCAAGTTGTACCACACTATGCTACAACAGTTACTACTACAGAATATTCTACTCTATAGAAGCACTATGATCTTTCCAATTGTTCTACGACTCCTCGACTGTAGTTGATTAATGCAGTTTTAAGAAGATTAGTTGAATAAGACAAACAAAGGTATTTCTTATTTCTTTACTACCCACAACGGGCTAAACACAGAGAGGACAAACAAGGACAGGCAAACGGATTAAGTCGATTATATCGACCACAGTGCGTAACTGGTACTTATCTAATCGACCCCGAAAGGATGAAAGACAAAGTCGACCTCGGCGGAATTTGAACTCAGAACGTAGCAGCAGACGAAATACCTATTTCTTTACTACCCACAAGGGGCTACATATAGAGGGGACAAACAAGGACAGACAAACTGATTAAGTCGATTATATCGACACCAGTGCGTAACAGATACTTATTTAATTGACCCCGAAAGGATGAAAGGCAAAGTCGACCTCGGCGGAATTTGAACTCAGAACGTAGCGGCAGACAAAATACCTATTTCTTTACAAACCACAAGGGGCTAAACGAAGAGAGGACAAACGGATTAAGTCGATTACATCGACCCCAGTGCGTAACTGGTACATATTTAATCGACCCCGAAAGGATGAAAGGCAAAGTCGACCTCGGCGGAATTTGAACTCAGAACGCAACGGCCGACGAAATACCTATTTCTTTACTACCCACAAGGGGTTAAACACAGAGAGGACAAACAAGGACAGACAAACGGATTAAGTCGATTATATCGACCCCATGCGTAACTGGTACTTATTTAATCGACCCCGAAAAGATGAAAGGCAAAGTCGACCTCGGCGGAATTTGAACTCAGAACGTAGCGGCAGACGAAATACTGCTAAGCATTTCGCCCGGCGTGCTAACGTTTCTGCTAGCTCACCGCCTTAAACTAAAGTACTTCTATTTTGTTCAGGGGTCAGTCTAAAGATAGATAGCAACCAAATAACTCTCATTAAATTATAACGTCGGAAAAACAAACGCCACACTGAAAAATGCAATCCTAAATATTTTATGGCTAAGACAGTAGACAAAGGCTATTTTCACGACATATGTGCTCGATCAGGCCAAACAAACAACAACTAGATCGATAACGAGCAAACGTTGGAGACCTTCCGTGATTGCTTGACCTGTCAAAAATAGCCATCAAACATTTCTCAAAATCCTATCCATCAAACTTTTAAAGAACACATACATTCGACAATAATTGTAGCTGATACACAAGAATGCATTCCGATCGACAAGAACATCTTTTACCATAAATCTGCTCGATTCGAGTTGACCTGCGATTTAACAACAACAAAACCAAAAACAACAACAGCAACAACAACAAACTCAATTCTATTAGGCAGAGTCACATTTTTAATTGCTCCTCATCTATAATTGCGAATCGTCTTTTGCATATTATAATTGACAAATGGTGACTAACGTTAATCTTTAGCAAGATTACAATCTGTTGTTCTAAGTTACTGAAGTACAAGTCAACAGAGATTTACATAGATAAATGATTCTGTCAGAAATCCTCTGCGTAGTTGCTCGGCCCGCTAGAAATAGTTTCAATCATCTACATGACGGATACACCCAATGATATAATTCTAGGGTACTTTGCGTTTGTAAGCAAAGTCAGGCTGGCCATAATTGGAATTCCTGTGAATATAATATAATGGGTTAGTTGTGCCTAAGGTTAAAAGACAACAACAGCAGCAGTGGTGGTGCAATGGCCCAGTGGTTAGGGCAGTGGACTCGCGGTCGTAAGAACGCAGTTTCGATTCCCAGACCGGGCATTGTGAGTGTTTATTGAGCAAAAACACTTAAGCTTCACGTGGCTCCGGCGGGGTGGTGGTGAACCCCGCTCTACTCTTTCACCACAACTTTCTCTCACTCTTTCTTCCTACTTCTGCCACAAATCAGAGGAACCATGGTGTAACCCACTATGGTGTGGTAAACTTTCAGACCCTAGTCTAGATTGCGAATCCTCTGTACCCCAGGATGATTCAGTTCTCCATCCGTTAAAAAAGCCACCGTTTACGGAATGAGGTAACAACGTAGCTTTCGCGCCCGTGCAACCGCCAGTCTATCGCGTGTGGTGGGTGGATCTTCAAGTTGCCACACGCATTCTTAGTAGCTTAGAGTAGGCTCGAATTAGAGATTATTCTTTGTGGCTAATGACGTGAGTCCTGATTGGAAGAAGAAGAAGAAGAAGAAGAAGACAAAGCGAAAACTGCTTCTAATGTAATTGCTGTAACAAAAACAGAAGTATCAGCAACAACTGCTGCCAGAGCAGCAGCAACTACTACTACTACTACTACTACTACTACAACAATAACACCAAAAACCGCAACAACAACAGCAGTGGAGGCGCAATGGCCCAGTGGTTAGGGCAGCGGACTCGCGGTCGGAGGATCGAGGTTTCGATTCCCAGACCGGGCGTTGTGTGTGTTTATTGAGCGAAAACACCAAAAAGCTCCACGAGGCTCCGGCAGAGGGTGGTGGTGACCCCTATTGTATTCTTTCGCTCCAAATTTCCCTCACTCTTTCTTTCTGTTTCTTGTGTCCGACTTCCTACGCAACCGCTGAGTCTGGATGCGCATTCATCTGTAACAAGCGGAGGTTGACCTGCTTTTCTCTTCTGAATAGCAAAGGACCACGTTTCGGACTTCTCCCACTACAGAGGCGCGAGCGCTGGGACGAAGACCGTTTCGCTCAACAAACAAACAAACAAACAAACAACAACAGCAATAACAACTACCAATCTTGACTAAAGGAGGCAATAGTCGAAAAGTATCAACGCTGACTTGATCTACAGGAAAAAGTAACCAAGTCTCTCTCAAATCACATCGTACATTCGTAAAAAGGAAAGAGTTTTGTATTAAGAAAAATCCTCTCTAATTTTGACAGCGACGGAATGATTGGAAGATCGGTGATGGCTGATTGACGTTAAGAGAGTGTACAAAGAGAGGCTCTATAATCTTACGGATCAAAGAATATATTGGATAATATTACGTTACGTTTACATCGCCCTTGGTCAGAAGTCTACTCGATCTATATGATCCTTCTAAAATTATATGAATTCAGAACTATCTCATGATTTTAAAAATTATCATAGGCGCAGGAGTGGCTGTGTGGTAAGTAGCTTGCTTACCAACCACATGGTTCTGGGTTCAGTCCCACTGCGTGGCACCTTGGGCTAGTGTCTTCTACTATAGCCTCGGGCCGACCAAAGCCTTGTGAGTAGATCTGGTAGACGGAAACTGAAAGAAGCCCGTCGTATATATGCATATATATATGTGTATGTGTGTGTATATGTTTGTGTGTCTGTATTTGTCCTTTCAACATCGCTTGACTACCGATGCTGGT
>NC_043001.1:18974241-18979382 GCF_006345805.1 Octopus sinensis
TAGGTCACTGGTTTTAAATTGATGTTAATTAAATTAAATTAATATTCAATTTATCACCCTCACTATTTAAATACTTTCTTTCTCTGTCTGTCTCTGTCTCTCTCTTTCTCTCTCTCTGTCTCTCCCTTTCTCTCTCTCTCTCTCTCTCTCTCCCTATATATATATATATATATATATATATATATATAGGGAGAGAGAGCGAGTGAGAGAACAATGTCAAGTTTATTGCTTCTGTACCAGGTTTCTCTGGAATCTTCCACCAATATTCTTCATTTTCAATGCTGTGGATGTACACATTCTGGTTTTTGTGAGCCTTTGTACGGCTGCAAACGATTTTAACAACGCTGTCAGGTCTCGTGAACCTCTTCCCTTGCAGACATTCTGCAACAGCTACTATTGATGAGCGTGATTATCTTCCTCAATGGTATGCCATAATCGACGAATTATATCACAATGTAAAGAGCTGGGAGCATTCTTATCTTCCTTATTCATCAAATGTTTAATAATTATCTTCTGTTCCTAATTAACAAAGATGTATCCTTTTAGGTGGAATGTGGTGCAGTTACTAATGAGATTGCTCACTTTACGAATCTTGCTGGTATTCTCTAGCTTTTGTGATATGTACCCATGTATGAAATTCTGCTAAATCAAATGGACAGCCGTACACTCAGTGTACCCGCATTGAAGCTCCTCATCTGCTTTCATAATATTGTTATTGATGCGTTCACTGTTATCTATATACAGAGTCTACTCATTTTCCCATTCATTGCTCAGTGGATGTTGTCAAAGCGATACGATGCACCGCAAAAAACCGCTTGGGTTGACCTTATGCCTCTGCTTTCGTCTCTCCGTTTAATATAGATCGTGTCAGTGTCACTGTAGATGTATGATTTACCAGTTGTAGTTACTGATTGTTAGAATCTTCTTAATTTCTGTCTCTAAGTTGCAGATTTTTTTAAATATCGTGTTCCCAAGGCTGTTGTGGGCAATGACGCTGGAGAGGCATTATGATATGCGATGTCGTTGAATGCAGACATTTCGGACTTTCAAACCTTCTGAAATCTTACTGAAGTATTTTTGTCGTCGTAGTTTTACAGCACCAACTTTACTCTTTACTCTTTTACTTGTTTCAGTCATTTGACTGTGACCATGCTGGAGCAAATCGACCCCAGGACTTATTCTTTGTAAGCCTAGTACTTATTCTATCGGATCTCTTTTGCCGAACCGCTAAGATACGGGGACGTAAACACACCAGCATCGGTGTCAAACGATGTTGGGAGGACAAATACAAACACCACACCACACACACACACACACACACACACCACACACACCACACCACACATATATATATATATATATATTAATATATATATATATATATAATATACATATATACGAACGGGCCTCTTTCAGTTTCCGTCTACCAAATCCACTCACAAGGCTTTGGTCGGCCCGAGGCTATAGTTGAAGACACTTGCCCAAGATGTCACGCAGTGAGACTGAACCCGGAACCATGTGGTTCGTAAGCAAGCTACTTACCACACAGCCACTCTTACGCCTATATAACCATGATTTTATAAAGAAAATCGTGTCTTTTAATTCTCTGAATATTTCAAAGAAAGTTTTCGTTTTTGTAAACCCATACTTCTTCACTGGAATTTCGATATCATCTGCTATGTGTATATGTGCGTACATAAATAAATATTCATATATGTATATATGTCCGCATGGAAATACATATGTGTGCATGTATGCATGCATATAGTTATACATGTATGAATGCTTATGGTATGAACAATGTAGGTATGAACATTGTTTTTGTTTTTCCAAATTTATCCTCACGAGAAAGAGCTGCTTCCAAACCTTGAGACAAAGTTCTTTCAATGGAATTCACGATCAGGTGGTTACGAAATAAACGTATGTATGTACGTACGCACGTACGTACGTATGTATGCATATGTATGTATGTACCAGTGCTTGAATGTGAGTATGAAAACGTAGATATCATTGCATGTGTGGATTTGCGTATTTTTCGTGGGTATACAGGAGTGGCTGTGTGGTAAGTAGCTTGCTAACCAACCAAATGGTTCCGGGTTCAGTCCCACTGCGTGGCATCTTGGGCGAGTGTCTTCTGCTATAGCCTCGGGCCGACCAACGCCTTGTGAGTGGATTTGGTAGACGGAAACTGAAAGAAGCCTGTCGTATATATGTATATATATATATGTATGTATGTGTGTGTTTGTGCATCTGTGTTTGTCCCCCTAGCATTGCTTGACAACCGATGCTGGTATGTTTACGTCCCCGTTACTTAGCGGTTCGGCAAAAGAGACCGATAGAATAAGTACTGGGCTTACAAAAAGAATAAGTCCCGGGGTCGATTTGCTCGATTAAAGGCGGTGCTCCAGCATGGCCGCAGTCAAATGACTGAAACAAGTAAAAGAGTAAAAGAGTAAGAGTATACATATTTTACGTAAGTCTATTCGCGTGTATATGCACTCATTACATCTTAAATTTCTGGAATATTCTACATATTTTCACAGTTTAAGTAATAATCTGTTACTGGAATTTTTCAATTATCCATGTCCCTTCTGGATTCACGAAGCCCAGCTTCTCAAGACTGATGCTGAGGCAGTTAATTACATAACTGTGTGACTTGATAATTATACGTATATATCTAAATCTATAGTTTGTGCAGAGTTTCTGCATATTTCGTATTAGTTCTCTGTAGGTGTTGCTTTCTACTTCGTTCTAACATTATATAAACATGTAGTAGAGCACCGATTTCCATACTTTCTCTGTGCATACTTTCTCTTCTCACTCCCAGGTTTTTATCTATGGTTTGTTTTAATCAAATTTTGCTGAGATTTTCTTTCTCTTATAACATTTTATATTTTTATCTTCAGGGCTATTCTTATAGCAGATTGGATATTATGTTTTGGTCACGAATAAATAAATAGCATCAGGCTAGGTAATTTATCTGATTCCCTATTTGTTTTGAGTATAGGGTATTTAGATGTTATTCCTTCTTTCAGGTTTGCTAAAGCATAATCTTCAGATCGGGAGATAAAATGATGAGTTCAAGACAGACTACGCTGGATATGTTCGACTCAGTCACTAAAACTTTCTGACGATGTAGCTATGCATAACATTCTGCTTTGCTTATCAACGCTATATGAAAACGTTCGTCTGCTGTTCTGTTGCGGTAGACTCGCATCCTGGTTAAGCACCATTTCCACCCTCCAGATTTCTCTTGTGAAGAAGCCTTTTTATCATTCTAATTGCTGATTGATTTCAAAAGAATTTCATGTTAATTATTTTCCTTTCTTCTAATGGTGGCCTTTCTCGCTGTAAGACTTTAATTACTGTGTGAAGGAAATCAATTTAAGCGGATTGCCTTCATACATACAGAAAGAAACTTCAAAAGATTCTCTTTTTGCTATCTACGTACATTTTCGATATTATCATTTTTCTAAAATTTTCGGTCGGACAGAAGTCTAGCTACTTAATCATTTGTATTTGATAACTATTGGGTTGTCCGGAAAGTACGTTCCGATTTTTAAAGGAAAGAAAAAGGTCAATAAATACTTGTCATTACATTTTAAATCAACCAAATATGAACCATTTTGTTGCACAATGCATCTCCATATTTCCTTTAACTTGAAAATACCCTCTTCCAAGAATTGAGGTGGTTTCATGGCAAACAATTCAACAAGGTATCTTTTTACGTCATCCAAGGAATTGAAATTTTTACCATTAAGACTATTCTGAAGAGACCTGAATAAGTGGAAATCCGAAGGAGCAATATCTGGTGAATATGGAGGGTGGGGTAACACATCACAGCCGAGCTGCAGCAATTTTTGTCTGGTTTCCAAAGCATCAAGTGCTGAAAATGAACTTTCTTATCTTCCATTTTAAAGGGTTACAGAATTAACACAGGTTATAGGAATGTAAACCTTCCTCGACGAAGAGATAGCTTAAACTGTGCTCTAAATGGAGGTGTAGTCAAATCCTATTTTATGGGCTCAACCATTTTCTAAAATAAGTCGAAACGTAAGCTACTATAAATCGGCACGAACTTTCCGGACAACCTAACATTTCAATATGTTGGAATGATTTCAATAGAACAATACGTTTTTCTCTGTATAACAAGTTCAGAGTGGCAATTTGTATTGTTTTGCACTTATTTAATGTCATCGAGATATTGCTAACAATTGTAGAAAGGCAATATAAATAGGCATTTATTTGACAAAAGGAAAATAGTCCGTCTCTGCCATGTGTATCGTTGATCACTGTCAGCATCGACTCTGTTGGTTAGATACTGTCTCTTTTTGCTGCATGTTTAGAAACGAATTAATATTTTTGTGAAACATTTACAAATGTCTGTCAGTGGTTTGTGTCGTTCACTCAGCTCATTCACGATATGCGTATTATAGTAGTTGCTACTACAACAGCCACTGATAGAAGTGTCACGTGGCCTGTAAGACTACAGCGAGATGAAATAGGATCTGTCTCAGCTCGTTGTGTTGTACTCGGTAGCATAACTGCTTCACGGATGCATATTCTATGCATTGATTGTTAATTGCGCATTATTTTTACTTTTGGTGCTAAATCTACAATCAGCACCCCTTTCCTTGAGTTTAAAAAGTGATTCTTGCTGGTGTAACTATTTTTCATAAAATAATTTAACATTTAGAAAAAAAAAAGAGCTTCACCTTAAAAGACATAATACTGTACCTAAATTTGAGGTTAGTAAACTGTTATATTATGCTGGTCGTCTTCTGCAGCAGAAACTTGGACAAAGTACAAAGCACTGAAAAAGAAGGTAGATCGATTTTGAGATATGAATCTTTTGTAGATTGGCTAGAATAAGCTGGAAGACAGAGAAACAAACGCTGCAATACAAGAAAAACTGAAAGACCAAAGACATCTATTGTGGAGAATCAAGAACAAAAAGCATAATATTTTGGATATATTACGTGCCATGAATCATTGCTCAAGGCCATCCTGACAAAAAGTTGTGAAGGGGAAGAGAGCAAGATGCGGTCAATAAAGTTTGGTAACTGACGACATCAAAAAATGGGCCGGAAACAACAGCTTGGTTGATTCTATTCATGCAGCACAATATACAGGGAACTAGA
>NC_043001.1:18979482-18984482 GCF_006345805.1 Octopus sinensis
AAGTGGTGGTGGCAGCTACTGTCTTTAAAATGTTTCTCCTCAGCGAAGAACTATTGGGTTGTCCGGAAAGTTCGTGCCGATTTATAGTAGCTTACATTTCGACTTATGGTTGAGTTCATAAAATAGGATTTGACTACACCTCCATTTAGAGCACAGTTTAAGCTATCTTTTCGTGGAAGAAGGTTTATGTTCCTATAACCTGTGTTTATTCTGGAACCCTTTAAAATGGAAAATAAGAAAGTTCATTTTCCGTACTTGATGCTTTGGGAACCAGGCAAAAATTGCTGCAGCTCGGCTGGGATGTGTTACCCTACCCTCCATATTCACCAGATATTGCTCCTTCGGATTTCCACTTATTCAAGTTTCTGTAGAATAGTCTTAATGGTAAAAATTTTAATTCCTTGGATGACGTAAAAAGATACCTTGATGAATTCTTTGCCATGAAACCTCTTCGATTCTGGGAAGAGGGTATTTTCAATTTAAAGGAAAGATGGAGACACATTGTGCAATAAAATGGTTCATATTTGGTTGATTAAAAATGTAGTAGCAAGTATTTATTGACCTTTTTCTTTCCTTTGAAAATCGGCACGAACTTTCTGGACAACCCAATATTTGCTCAGTTGGTAAGAAATAGAGATGGCTATTTTACATAGAAATATCTGGAACGTATTGTTTTATTTTTATCTTTTACTTGGAGGGTTGCATCGAAAAATCGAATCCAATACTTTTTTTTGTTTTAGAAATGCGATAGTTTTGGTGAAGCATTGTAAGTTATAATTTTGTTTGTTCCTTCCCGAGCCATCCCTGGCTAATAGGGCCGGTTTCCCAGTTTCCTTGGCGTATAGATTCCCCACGTGGACGGGACGCCGGTCCGTCGTTGGTGAGCTGGAAGATACAGGAGGAAAGAGTGAGAGAAAAGTGTGACGAAAGAGTCAGCAGAAGTTCCCCATTACCTTCTGCCGGAGCCGCGTGGAGCTTAGGTGTTTCGCTCATAGACACACACATCGCCCGGTCTGATATTCGAACTCGCGATCCCTCGACCGCGAGTCCGCTGCTCTAACCACTAGGCTATGTGCCTCCGCAAATTATAATTTTAAAGAAGGTTTTTGTGTAAGGCCAGGAACATGCGAGAAGGTACAACATAAACTACAAAATGAAAAGAAACAGAACAAGGCTGCATTTTTACCTTGTACTTTTGTAATTCAGGGTGAAGACTTCTTCAGGACATTTGGGGAAAGCGGTATTTGGAAAAGGTCATTGCTCAGGTGTAAGTGTGTGAGGTAAGAGAGGAAGAAGGGAGGTGACATGCATTGACTGGTGTTGCTATAGCAACCAGTTTGCTTCGTGTAGTTCCTCCTTGTGGTTCATAACTGATCCCAGTTTATAAGAAGGGCTTCCATAATTCTGTGATTACCCCTTTTGCGTTGGATTGTCTTGATGGAAACTTTTAAATTCTGGGTTTGGTACTCCCTAATGTGTTTCTTTATTGAGTTTTCTTTTTAAATCCTGGTACAACCAACAAGGGATATCAAACGAGAGTGGAATACAAACATGGAACAAATGCACACACATAGGCGTAGGAGTGGCTGTGTGATAAGTAGCTTGCTTACAAACTGCATGGTTCCGGGTTCAGTCCCACTGCATGGTACCTTGGGCAAGAGTATTCTACCAAAGCCTTGTGAGTGGGTTTGGTAGACGGAAATTGAAAGAAGCCCGTCGTATATATGTGTATATATATGTATGTGCGTGTATATGTTTGTTTGTCTGTGTTTGTCCCTCCAACATCGCTTGACAACCGATGCTGGTGTGTTTACGTCCCCGTAACTTAACGGTTCGGCAAACGAGACCGATAGAATAAGTACTAGGCTTCCAAAGAATACGTCATGGGGGTCGATGTGCTCGACTAAAGGCGGTGCTCCAGCATGGCCGCAGTCAAATGACTGAAACAAGTAAAAGAGTAAAAGAGGAAGAGCGTATCGATGTATACATTACAAGCGAAAGTGAATGCGAACCATTTATCTATGATTTGGAATATACAAAATAAAACGGAAAAATACTTCAGAGAGTGTTCTAAATACTAAATATCTTACACGGTAGAGATTCACAGATGTAATATATTGCTTTCAAAAAATTAAATTATCTAAAATTATTATGCAAATAGAATACGAACCTTGCCTCTAGCGGGTGTTTAAAATCTTAAAAAGTTCGTGAGTGTTAAATGAAGTTATTCTTACCATTCAAAATGCAGAACAATTCCCTCAATATTTTCTGACAGCCATTTCAATCATATTTATTAGTACTAACAATACTTTCCTCTCCATTTTTCTCTTCCGCTTCTCTCTTTCCGTCTGTCCGTCTGTCCGTCCGTCCGTCCGTCCGTCCGTCCCTACCTCCCTCTCTCATTCTCTCATTCTCTCATTCTCTCTATCGCTCTCTCTCTCTCTCTCTCTCTCTCTTACTCACTCTCGCTTGCTCACCAGTTCTGTGTGTGTGTATGTATGCATATACACACATACATATATGTAGACATTCCCTCACACACACACACACACACACACACACACACACACACACACACACACACACACACACACACACACACATATATATATATTTATATGTAAGGCGGCGAGCTGGCAGAAACGTTAGCACGCCGGGCGAAATGCGTAGCCGTGTTTCGTCTGTCGTTACGTTCCGAGTTCAAATTCCGCCGATGTCGACTTTGCCTTTCATCCTTTCGGGGTCGATAAATTAAGTACCAGTTTCGAACTGGGGTCGATGTAATCGACTTAATCCCTTTGTCTGTCCTTGTTTTTCTCCTCTGTGTTTAGCCCCTTGTGGGTAGTAAAAAAATATATATATATTTATATATATTTTAGTAGTGGAGGCACATGGCCTAGCGGTCGAGGGATCGCGGGTTCGAATTTCAGACCGGGCGGTGTATGTGTTTATGATCGAAACACCTGAGCTCCACGCGGCTCTGGCAGAAGGTAATGGCGAACTTCTGCTGACTCTTTCGCCACAACTTTCTCTCACTCTTTCCTCCTGCATCTTGCAGCTCACCTGCGACGGACCGGCGTCCCGTCCAGGTGGGAAACCTATACGCCAAGGAAACCGGGAAACTGGCTTTTATGAGCCAAGTGTGACTCGAGAAGGAACAAACAACAATATATATTAGTAAAGGCGAATGGGTCAATGGTTAGAGAGTCGGGTTCATAATCGTGAGGTAGTGAGTTCGATTCTCGGACCGGGCTGTGTGTTGTACTCTTGAACATGACACTTTATTTCACGTTGCTACAGTTCATTCAGTTGTAGAAATGAGTTGTGACGTCACTGGTCCCAAGCTATAACTTTGCCCTTCCCTTGGATAACATCGGTGTCTTGAAGAGGGAAGGTTGGTATGCATGGGCGACTCTAGTCTTCCATAAACAACCTTGTCCTGACTTGTGCTTCGGAAGGTAACTTTATAGATGCAATCCCATGATCATTCATGACCGAAGGAGTGAGGGATCTTTGATATATATATATATATATATATATATATATATATAACGAGTAGAAATTAATATTATCAAATAATATCAATTTCAACTAGTAGTCAGGATACTTAAAGAACGTCCGAGGACCGTTATTTTATTTTTCATTGAGAAACACAGATTTCGTGGTGAGATGGTTTGACGTCTATTTTTAGCATACAAGTGATCCACATAGTGGTCTCTCCTATTGTTTATATTATATATTATATATATATATATATATATATATATATATATATATATATATATAACACACACATATACATCTTTTCATATCTTAATACAGAGAAGTTCAAATAAGAATGATTTAGTCCTGGAACTTCTCTACATTAAGATTCTGAAATGTAAGGTTTTCTCTACTCTGATGTTAATTGCATCCATACAGCTGCATCTTGTGATGAAGTAAATCTACCAATATTATTATGGATCACCGAACTCCTAGAAACAGCTGTTGGGCATATAACGCCTTTCTTCCATCCCTTTACTCTGTGTAAGCTGGAGCTATAAATATCTATATACTTATAAATAAAGATTCATCCTCTGAAAGCTTCCACCTTCTGCTTTCTCTCGTTTCGAATGTATACATATATACATATTTTATATTTGATGTATTTAATATATTTGATATATTTGATGTGTCTAACTTGTTTATCCGCATTTTTGCTTCACTCTATACATACGTACATACATACATACATACATACATACATACATACATACATACATACATACATACATACATACATATTGGGTTGTCCGGAAAGTTCGTGCTGATTCATAGTAGCTTACGTTTCGACTTATTTTACAACATGGTTGAGTCCATAAAATAGGATTTGACTACACCTCCATTTAGAGTACAGTTTAAGCTATCCTTTCGTGAAAGAAGGTTTATATTCTCATAACCTGAGTTAATTCTATGACCCTTTAAAATGGAAGATAAGAAAGTTCATTTTCGGCACTTGATGCTTTGGGAACCAGACTAAAATTGCTGCAGCTCGGCTGGGATGTGTTACCCCACCCTCAATATTCACCAGATATTGCTCCTTCGGATTTCCATTTATTCAGGTCTCTGCAGAATAGTCTTAATGGTAAAAATTTCAATTCCTTGGATGACGTAAAAAGATACCTTGATGAACTCTTTGCCATGAAACCACCTCATTTCTGGGAAGAGGGTATTTTCAAGTTAAAGGAAAGATGGAGACGCATTGTGCAACAAAATGGTTCATATTTGGTTGATTAAAAATGTAATGGCAAGTATTTATTGACCTTTAAAAATCGGCACGAACTTTCCGGACAATACATATATGCATACATTATTACAGGCCATTTTTAGTGTCCTCATCAACAAGGTTCTTCACAACTTAGCAGGACCTAATGCCATCAGCATTTATGACAACTGAGTGTGTGATTATACCTTAATCCATGGGACATTATATCAGGTAAACGAAACTGAGACACCGTCTA
>NC_043001.1:18989482-19009482 GCF_006345805.1 Octopus sinensis
ATTTGGTAGACGGAAACTGAAAGAAGCCCGTCGTATGTATGTATATGTATATGCGTGTGTGTGTTTGTGTGTCTGTGTTTGTCCCCCTAGCATTGCTTGACAACCGATGCTGGTGTGTTTATGTCCCCGTTACTTGGCGGTTCGGCAAAAGAAACCGATAGAATAAGTACTGGGCTTACAAAGAATAAGTCCCGGGGTCGAGTTGCTCGAGTAAAGGCGGTGCTCCAGCATGGCCGCAGTCAAATGACTGAAACAAGTAAAAGAGTAAAGAGAGTAAAGAGTCTTTCTCACACGCATGTCCCACAGGTAGAATATTGTCCAGTACAGCTTATGGCACATTCGGATGGCCGAAGACTCATCCAGGTGGGCGACTATGTTTACTTGATGAGGGGAGTTATTCTAATCAGTTTGCTTGCTTTGGGAGCAAAACTTAAAAACAATAATTTCAAAAGGATGGATGAAACCAGCAATGAGTCAAGAACTATCTCGCAATAACGAGGAAAGACAGAAATACTCGTGTTGCAGAACGTTCGCGCCGTAAGTTTATCTGAGAATGAAAGACGCCATTCTTCTTAGCTCTTGTAATAATATCTATACGAACAACTGTCACACTCAGCGTGACACAGGATGTTCCAAGACCGGCCCTTCAAAATTTTTGGTATATTCCATAACATGCACTTCTTCGCAGTTTTCGTCTCTCCTGTTTCATACACAGGTTTTGGATCGACCCGAGGCTATGATAGAATACCCTTGCCCGAGGTGTAGTACGGGGGAATCAATCCTGGAATATCATGATATCAAAGAGAATTTCTTAAGAATTGGACTCTTCATCCTGTTCGTTTCAGTATCTATTCGTACAAACAGACTCTGCACGTGGTTGCTCCTTCTGTTGGAAATAGCGGCTAAGTCTCCCCCGCAACAAATACCTGTTGTCTGGAAAAGAAGGAGACATATGACGTAGCTTTAGATACTTCTAAAATGTCTTTGATGATACTGTTACTCAACCAGACATTTTTGGGACACCTTCTATGTACACACATGTATGTATATATGTATGTATGTATGTATGTATGTATGTATGTATGTATGTATGTATATATATGTATGTATGTATGTAAGTATTATGTATGTATGTATGTATGTATGTATGTATTACTCTTTTACTCTTTTACTCTTTTACTTGTTTCAGTCATTTGACTGCGGCCATGCTGGAGCACCGCCTTTAGTCGAGCAAATCGACCCCTGGACTTATTCTTTGTAAGCCCAGTACTTATTCTATCGGTCTCTTTTGCCGAACAGCTAAGTGACGGGGACGTAAACACACCAGCATCGGTTGTCAAGCAATGCTAGGGAGACAAACACAGACACACAAACACATACACACACGTACATATATATATATATATATATAATATATATATATATATATTATATATATATATATATATATATACATATATATATATATATACATATATACGACAGGCTTCTTTCAGTTTCCTTCTACCAAATCCACTCACAAGGCATTGGTCGGCCCGGGCTATAGCAGAAGACACTTGCCCAAGATGCAACGCAGTGGGACTGAACCCGGAACCATGTGGTTGGTTAGCCATCTACTTACCACACAGCCACTCCTGCGCCTATGTATGTATGTATGTATGTATGTATGCAAAGATGCATGCATGTATGTATACGAGTGAGTGGGCAAAGGAAAGAAAAAAGTACTCAAGCATTGTTATGTCGCACGTTCGGATGCCTTCTACTCAACTCTGCTCTCTCCGACTGCTACTCAACTGTTCTAGTCTACTGCTACTCTCTGCTATTCTGTTCTAGTCTCTGTTCTTCGACGTCTAGACTTCTCCCACTATATCTACGTATTGGAAGGCGGCGAACTGGCAGAATCGTTAGCACGACGGGAGAAATGCTTAGCAGTATTTCGTCTGCCGTTACGTTCTGAGTTCAAATTCCGCCGAGGTCGACTTTGCCTTTCATCCTTTCGGGGTCGATAAATTAAGTACCAGTTACGCACTGGGGTCTATGAAATCGACTTAATCTCTTTGTCTGTCCTTGTTTGTCCCCTCTATGTTTAGCCCCTTGTGGGCAATAAAGAAATAGATATCTACGTATTGGGTTAGTCTACTCCGTCGTCTGGGGGCGTCCACACAACAAACATTTAGCAGAAGTTACATATACTATTATTTAAAACAACTTGATTCGGCTCTACGCGACTAAAAGTTTCGCAGATTTCTTACAGAAAACTGACCCTTGAGGCCAGTTTGTGTGTGTGTGTGTGTGTGTGTGTGTGTGTGTGTGTGTGTGTGTGTGTGTGTATGTGTGTGTGTGTATGTATATGTGTGTACGTGTGTGTGTGTGTGTGTGTTTAGATAACTGTATATGTATATATATAAAATGATAAATTTTAATGATAGATTGTACGCAATACGTGATTTTAGTAGAATGTAATGTGTTTATATTTAATAAAATCGTCAGTTTGAGGACGATCAATTGCTTTACTAATATATTTCAGAATGTCGAGAACGAATATGAAAATTGAATCTGAATAAAATCGCTTAAGCTTGACAACGGAACAAGGCGAAAACCGATTAACGTTAATAGTCATATGCATCAAGTCAAAGTTTACGTTGATGGATATACAACCGTTAGTAATGAAGATGGAATACTATTAATTAGGATACGAATTGAGAATGAGACAGTGATATAATGGAATGAATATTGTATAAACATAATGTATTACGTGGGCTCAGAAGGAGATAGAGTTATTGTTAGCGATACGAAAGATGGCTGCTTTTGAAAATTTATACGAATAAAAGTTTATGTGAATGCAGTTTAGAATGGGGTTTTTTTTCTGAATAGTTGTTGAATAATGATGTAATAAAAACGATATGATGTCATTCTATGTTGCAAAGATTACGTTGGTTTTTATTTGCCTGGTATTCTGTAGTTCTGGAATGTATATTCCATTTAATATTATCTATTATTGAATTATTCTTTTTGGCGACCAAATGTATGAAACCAAACAAGTTTGTTTGCTTCTGTTGTGATTCATAAGAGAATGCTATGCAAATAAAATGTTGCTTTAAAAGGGCTTGAGGTTATATATCGGATATATGGGCGTGCGTGCGTGCGTGCATATATGTATAAATATGTATGTAAATATATATTTTATATTATACATATTATACATATATTATTATATAATATCCATACACTCTCACAAACAAAGTGTATATGTATTTATATAAGGGAAAATGACGATGTAAATACATAACTCATTGTCAGTTACCTCTCTTTTTCTCTCTCTTTCTCTCTCTCTCTCCCTCTCTCTGTGGTTTAGAATGTTTCTCTGAATATGTGTGTTGGTGTCTGTGCGTTCGCGTGTGTGCATCTGTGTGTGCATCTGTGCATCTGTGTGTGCGTGTGCGTAGATTGGGAACAAATATATATGGAAAACGTCCATTTTCAAGATCATTTATATTAAGGATTTGCCATGCTTTATATTAGCGCATACCACTTTTGCAGCCATTTTAGTTTCTTCTTCCGAATGTAATCATTATACTATGGCGTACTTTCAGGCGTTTTGATTTGTATCGCAAAGGTTCATGGGAATGCGTGAGATTTTCCCTTCCAAAATACCGTTCTAATGAAAATCTCTCATTGCAAATATGTAAATAGTAAATTTAATGATCCAAACTGCTTTACTGATAGCACATTTACAACCATGTCTTTACAACTATGAACCATTGCAAAATACTACAAGACTGTACAGGAATACCTCATTTTACTACGACCTGCTTTACGAGACACCGGGTTTACGAGTTTTATTTTATAATAAATACAAAAAGATTAAAGAGACAAATTTTGAACGAAGTACATAAGTTTCTACTACCATGACAAATACTTGTGTGTTGCCGAGAAATTTATAGAGCGCGAAAATAAGTTTATTCGAAGAAAACAGCTCTAAATTTGATTATGAAAAGAAATCTACAAGTCCGTCTACGAGTGCTTGTGAATCGGTGATCCCGTCTACACATGATAGTGTGCGGAAGTCTAGAGCGAGTGAAAGTGTTGCAGAAAACGATTATAAAAATATATTTTATTATAAATGATCTTAATATTTTTTTTTACTTTACATAAAAGATTCTTTACATTCTACTGTTGTTTTATTGCCATTTATGTACGAATATTATAAATTTTATAGGTAAAATATTTTCCTGGGAACGAATTACGATTTATAACATTGCTACAATGGGAAATTATTGCTCTGCTTTGCGAGCGGTCTTCAGGAAAACATTTACTCGTATATACAAGTCCATATATATTACTTCCTCAGGATACAATTTTTCGCGGAATTCCTCACTTCCCCCTCTCACTCTCTCTCTCTCTCTCTTTATTACTCGCAAGCTAATATTTTTCATTCATAAAATCGTGTTATTTGCGTTCGATATGTATGTCTTGTCGGTATGTGCGTGTATCTTTCTTCGTATGTATATTATTTACCAGGGTCGATACAGAATTTGAATTTCAGTTATATATGAAGATAAATATTTATACTTACGAACACACACACACACATACGCATATACACACATACATATATATATATATATACACGCTGATGTCGAATAATAAGAATGAGTGCTCAATGAGTGGATAAATATTCTTTATTTGTGGGTCAAGGCTACCAATGGTTTCAGGCAGAATGAATCTCTAAATGATTATCAAGCCGGACATTGAAACTTGTATCCATTTTATATGAGAATATACGAAGTTACACGAAACTGTACAGGCTTTGGGAATAAATTAAAATACAATTAAGATTTGCTAGTATAAAGATATATATATATATATATATATATATATATATAGTGAGAGAGAGAGAGAACAAAGTGTACGTACACCGCTATATATATATATAATATATATATATATATATATATATATATATATATATATATATAATACAAAATGGGACAAGAACGCAAAACATCCGGGCAACTAGGTGATACAAAAAGGGACAACAAGACATCGAGATAGACGATACAAAAAAAAAAAACAAGGACGGGTCATTCGAAGCTTTTTATCCTCACTTAAGAACCGGATCATCCTCGCAATTTCGGCTGGGCTATAAATGTATTGCTTGGGGCTGATGATTCCGATGATAGTATTTGTCAAAAACCATAAGAAAATGAAGGTTGAAGAGTGGACAAGAAATATTGCAGAGTCCACAAAAAAAGTGAAATCCAGAGAAAAGGATGACTGAAAGAGGTGTCAAACATGAAACAATACAAATTGGTAGAAAGGAATTATTGACCATGCAGAATCGAAGCAATCAGGCTTTATTTCTTTACGCAATGATCAAAGAGAAAGACAAAATTTACAGCTGGTAACTCACATATACAATGTCACGGATTACATTTAATCAGTTTTGTATGATAGCATAATGAAAGGAAAGTTGCTGTGAATGTAGTGCCAAAAGAAATAAGACTGACACTAATGGAATGTATTACCCTGGCGGCCAAATAGTATCGTCTAAATTAACTAAATCGTTTGATCCTCTAAAAGCTGTCTGGGAGGAAAATACTCAAGAGTAAGTGCTATTCGGGAATGATTTATAGTGTCGAAAAATAAATAAAAATAGTAAAACTAGCATTGTCGTAAATCATATATTTTCTTTTAACGTTATCCCTCCTTTGTTGTAAATTGTATTTGTCTTAAATTGTGTAATAAAGCGCAATATGTCTCTAAAATATTCTGTACATTAATTTTGTCTGAAAAACGTATGTAGATATGTGTGTATATGCGTGTGTGTATGCTATGATAAAATTATGATGTATTACAATAAGACGATGCCTCAAATGTGAAGGAATACTTTTGGTGATTGGAGTCGACGCCAGTACTCAACTAGTATTTATTTCATCGACCCATGGAAGATCAAATGGTGTAATCGAACTCGGCGAGAAATGAACAATGGGAATAAAAGTACGCTGCTAAAAAGCACAAGGTATTTTGCCCAGTAGAAGGCGGCAAGCTGGCAGAATCATTAACACGCCGGACGAAATGCTTAGCCGTATTTCGTCTGCCGCTACGTTCTGAGTTCAAATTCCGCCGAGGTCGACTTTGCCTTTCATCCTTTCGGGGTCGATAAATTAAGTACCAGTTACGCACTGAGGTCGATGTAATCGATTTAATCCGTTTGTCTGCCCTTGTTTGTCCCCTCTGTGTTTAGCCTCTTGTGGGTAGTAAAGAAATAGGCATTTCGTCTGCCGCTACGTTCTGAGTTCAAATTCCGCCGAGGTCGACTTTGCCATTCACCCTTTCCGGGGGTTGATTAAATAAGTACCAGTTACGCACTGGGGTCGATGTAATTGACTTAATCCGTTTGTCTGTCCTTCTTTGTCCCCTCTGTGTTTAGCCCCTTGTGGGTAGTAAAGAAATAGGTATTTCGTCTGCCGCTACGTTCTGAGTTCAAATTCCACTGAGGTCGACTTTGCCTTTCACCCTTTCGGGGTCGATTAAATAAGTACCAGTTACGCACTAGGGTCGATGTAATCGACTTAATCCCTTTGTCTGTCCTTGTTTGTCCCCTCTGTGTTTAGCTCCTTGTGGGTTGTAAAGAAAAAGGTATTTTACCCAGTACTCTACAGACTCTGTTAATTCATCATCGTTCTCTTCAAATTATAAATTAATAATAAAATAAATTTATCATGAATATAATAAACGCTATAGTAATTACAACTAAATCTAAAGGGATGCAAAGTTGTAAATCACTAGCTGTTATTTTAATATATGTGTACACATACATACATATACACACATGCGCACAAATATAAATATTTATATCGTGTTTTTAATAATGGAATGCAAAGTAGATAAAATTTAAAATAAGTGTGCAAATATTTGGATTAAAAAAACCCTTGATTGAAAAAATTAATGGCTGTCCATGGGACACGATCCAACATCCTTTGTAAGCATATCGGGTGTACTAGCGCGAGCAGCCTTCGACTTTTCCCATCCAATATTTTTAGGTTGTTGTTCACAGCTTTATCTTTATCTGTTTCACATTTTATTTAAAAAAAAAAGATCTATTTCATGTTTCTAAATTCTTATGACTTAAACAATATATACGTACATACATACAAACAAATTGTTGTTTGTTCCTTCTCGATCCACGCTTGGCTCCCGGTTTCCTTGGCGTATAGGTTTCCCACCTGGACGGGACGCCGGTCCGTCGCAAGATGCAGGAGGAAAGAGTGAGAGAAAGTTGTAGCGAAAGAGTCAGCAGAAGTTCGCCATTACCTTCTGGCGGAGCCGCGTGGAACTTAGGCGTTTCGCTCATAAACACACACATCGCCCGGTCTGAGATTCGAACCCGCTATCCCTCGACCGCGAATCCGCTACTCTAACTACTAGGCCATGTGCCTCCACGATCTATCTATCTATCTATCTATCTATCTATCTATATATAATATATATATATAATATATATAATATATATATATGCACATATAAATGCATACATATGTACACTCACACACACATATATATATACATACATACATGCAAACATACATATAAATGCATATATATATATATATATATATATATATATATATATATATATATATTAATTAATAAGGGTGAGAGAATTAGATACTAATTTAATAGTATATTTATTCAACACCAAGGGGCCTAGTGCTACGAGAAACCTGGATTATTATAATATTTTATAACATATATAATATTTTTACAAAATAAATAAGAGAGTGGTCACTATATTGCTCACTCTAGCACCAGTTAATCCAAAGGTTTCAACCACAAAATACATGTTTCCCATGAAAGTCAGTACGACTGTTAGCTCACACGGACAGGGCAATAAAAAAATAACAAAAATACAGATTATTTTGGGACAATTGTTTCGCTATTAATGAAATTTAAATGTAATATTACTTACAAAAAATCCATTTGTGTAGCTCGTCAGCCAAGACTATCTGGATGAAATCCACTCAATCACACGCCAGATTTTACCATAACGATAAATACGCGTGTGGTTCAATTGATTACATCCGACGTTATAATTCAAATGCCCCAACCAACAGCGCGCCAAACTTTCACGGAAAACAAATACAGCATTTAGAAATAATGCAGCATAATTATAATTAATTAATAAGGGTGAGAGAATTAGATACTAATTTAATAGTATATTTATTCAACACACCAGTGGCCTAGTGCTACGAGAAACCTGGATTATTATAATATTTTATAACATATTATAATATTTTTACAAAATAAATATAAGAGAGTGGTCACTATATTGCTCACTCTAGCACCAGTTAATCCAAAAGGTTTCAACCACGAAAATACATGTTCCCATGAAAGTCAGTACGACTGTTAGCTCACACGGACAGGGCAAATAAAAAATAACAAAAATACAGATTATTTTGGGACAATTGTTTCGCTATTAATGAATTATTAAATGTAATATTACTTACAAAAAATCCATTTGTAGCTCGTCAGCCAAGACTATCTGGATGAAATCCACTCAATCACACGCCAGATTTTACCATAACGATAAATACGCGTGTGGTTCAATTGATTACATCCGACGTTATAATTCAAATGCCCCAACCAACAGCGCGCCAAACTTTCACGGAAAACAAATACAGCATTTAGAAATAAATGCAGCATAATTATAATTAATTAATAAGGGTGAGAGAATTAGATACTAATTTAATAGTATATTATTCAACACCAAGTGGCCTAGTGCTACGAGAAACCTGATTATTTTATAATATTTTATAACATATTATAATATTTTTACAAAATAAATATAAGAGAGTGGTCACTATTGCTCACTCTAGCACCAGTTAATCCAAAGGTTTCAACCACGAAAATACATGTTTCCCATGAAAGTCAGTACGACTGTTAGCTCACACGGACAGGGCAAGTAAAAAATAACAAAAATACAGATTATTTTGGGACAATTGTTTCGCTATTAATGAATTAAATGTAATATTACTTACAAAAAAATCCATTTGTAGCTCGTCAGCCAAGACTATCTGGATGAAATCCACTCAATCACACGCCAGATTTTACCATAACGATAAATACGCGTGTGGTTTCATGGGAAACATGTATTTTCGTGGTTGAAACCTTTTGGATTAACTGGTGCTAGAGTGAGCAATATAGTGACCACTCTCTTATATTTATTTTATAATATATATATATATATATATATATAATATATATATATACATACATACATAAATGCAACACACATATAAATGCATACATATGTACACACACACACACACACACACACACATATATATATATATATTACATACATACATGCACACATTACATACATATATATAGATACGTACGTAAGTTCATATTTATGTCTTCATGTATGTATGTATTTTACAGAAACAATGATTGCAGCTCTTTTGTAATACAATTAATTTACGTCTAATCCCTCTGTTATGATACGCAGATCTGTCTGGGCTATTGTTAGTCACTACAAAGTTATCTACGATTCTCTGAATTAATACTTTCTCTTCAGAACTACAACGTTATGCAATTATCTTTCTACTTGATTGTGTACATCCAATGAACAGCGGCTTGCAACATAAATCTAGCTTCAGTGTGTCATTCTGTCTGTGTTACTAGTCTGGTAGAACCTGCACGTGTTATGGTCATTGCTTTCTTTCTCGGATAAAGTTATGGTCAAGATTCCGGGGAAAAGTACATGGTTAGATGTTTGGGAGGAATTATGCGAACAATTATATTGAATCTGATGATTGTTTGGTGATTTGTTAATCGAACCGTATTGACGAAAGGAAAAGTCAACCTCATCTGGATTTAAATTCAGTATATAATGAGTAAATAATTGAATATTGCAGGGTATTTTATTAATTGTTAAACCATTTCGGCCGCCCACTGTCCTCTACGAGGACGTAAACTCACCAGTATCAGTTGTCAAGTGATGTTGGGGGAGGGAGATGACAAACACAGATACACACATACATATATATATACTACACTACACCATACGACTTTACACATCACCCCTCCTCCTCCCCTCTCCCCCTCATCTCCTCTCTCTACACTACACCATACGACTTTACACATCACATCATATATACATACACACGTCCAGACCTCTCATACGCACTACATACTCTCTTATACACACACACACTCTTATGTTGGGGCGAGGTCATTTGACCCTGTTATCTCCCCTAATTTCGCTCTTGCGTCTCACGTTTGATCTTTGACTTCTGGCCGAAATCAGATCGCCATGTTGATTCGCTAGCCTCTGCACGCATTTTTTTTTCTCTCCTTGTTTCTTTCTGTGTTTCTTTTCTGTGTATCTTTCTGTTGAAGAGCGTAGGCTCGAAACGTAAAAGACTTGTTTTATTTATATTCCTGAGCGCCATACTAATACAATTGTTTGTTTGTATTCCACCTGCCTTCGTCTTTTGTTTATTTTCATAAAGCTTCCCGTTATATATATATATATATATATATATATATATATATATATATATATATATATATACATGTATACGACGGGCTTCTTTCAGTTTCCGTCTGCCAAATCCACTCACAAGGCTTTGGTCGACCCGAGGCTATAGTAGAAGACACTTGCTCAAGGTGCCACGCAGTGGGACTGAATCCGGAACCATGTGGTTCGTAAGCAAGCTACTTACCACACAGCCACAATTGCTTTGTCTTAGATATCCAGCAGATTCAGAAAGTCAGAAATATTTATGGTTCTTGACACCCAGTCAGGAAATTTTTATGGCCAGTTTGCCTATTTAACAAAAGCCGTAATACTTGCCGATGCTTAATTTTCATCGACAGAGATAATAAAATATTCACAGAAGTAACACTATCAGGCGTGATAAACCTATGAGTAAAGTTTGAAGTAGGCGTAGGAGTGGCTGTGTGATAAGTAGCTTAAGAATCGCATAGTTCCGGGTTCAGTCCTAGTGCGTGGCACCTTGGGCAAGTCTCTTCTACTATAGCCTCGGGCCGACCAAAGCCTTGTGAGTGGATTTGGTAGACGGAAATTGAAAGAAGCCCGTCGTATATATTGTGTGTATATATATATATATATATATATATATGTGTGTGTGTGTGTGTGTGTGTGTGTGTGTGCGCGTTTTTGTGTGTCTGTGTTTGTCCCCCCAACATCGCTTGACAACCGATGCTGGTGTGTTTACGTCCCCGTAACTTAGCGGTTCGGCAAAAGAGACCGATAGAATAAGTACTAGGCTTACAAATAATAAGTCCTGGGGTCAATTTGCTCGACTAAAGGCGGTGCACCAGCATGGCCGCAGTCAAATGACTGAAACAAGTAAAAGAGTAAAAGAGTATTGTCTAGTCTTCTTTATCCCGTGAAAGAATAATTACAAAACTAGAAAACTTGGTTAGATATTAATGTACCAATATGATTGTAATTAAGTATAAATATCTATTTCTTATGATTGTAATTAAGTATAAATATCTATCATAAATCACTTTTATTAAAGAATTCCTGTTGTTTATCATATATGTCTATAGTCTTTACAATGTTTTATTGGTATATTCTCAAACTGTCTTTAGGTTTTCTTATTCTATGACAAGGTAATTTAAATATCATATAGTAAATACGAAAATCTCGAATTAATAGATATTGATAGATATTGGGAGGGTTATTATGCCAATAATAAACACACGTACTAATTCTAATTTACTTTTATTATGAGTTCCAATTCCGCCGAGGTCGACTTTGCATTTCCTCCTTTCGTGGTGGATAAAATAAGTACCAGTCGAACATTGGGGTGGATGTAATCGTTTTAACCCCTAATCCCGAAATTGCTGCCTTTGTGGCAACATTTAAAGCCATTATTAGTAATTTCGTTCAACGTTTAACTAATTAACGAATCGATTGATCTTTCAGTTAATCAATCAGCTAGCTTTCTCAAAGTTCTTTCGGTGCCACTCGCAACCCTACTTGAAACAGACCTGGAGTAAAGAGGGCAGATCAATGTTGAAGTAGCAAATGGCGACAAAAGGACTTTGACGGACGCAGATGACTGATTGACTGACCGAACGATTACTCAAAAATTCATTTAGTTAATTGATTAAACAGTAGCCTAATAACCCTCCTGAGAGACAAGGAAATCCATTTCAATATCCTTGTTTACAAGAATCTTGCAAACTAAATACACAAACGAAATAATAGTTTATATAGCTTAGTTTCTCTCAGGGTCTGTGTTTTCACAAACCATACTGATTACTAATTTCTTCTTCCCCTTTTGAATATGAAAAAAAGGAACATACGTTCAACAAGATCGATCACAGATCGATCAAAAGGATTTAAAAGAAGTTTATTTACATTATTCAAATTATTTGCATTTGACGGATATTTGTCCTCATCTTGTTTGTTGTTAACATTTTTCGGCTGTCTTGGAGAAATTTCGAACTGGTTTCTCATTCCTAAGGTATTTTTCGATGTTATTATTATTATTATTATTATTATTGTTGTTGTTGTTGTTGTTAGTGTTGAGGTCACTGCTTGGGATCGAACTCGGAATCTTGGGATTAGTAGCCCGCGCTCTTAACCACTTCGCCATATGGCGAAGTTTGAATTGAAAAAGATTAAAGTTGCACTGCCTGCCTATGCAGAGCTTTTAGCACCATATGCAATATATTCTTACGTAATATACTTCCTATTACCTACTTTTCCCATCCAGATGGACTGAATATTTTGACTATCAAGAATGATTGTGTTGTTAGGAATTTTGCTTCGCAACTACTTGGTATCAATTTTTTTTTTTGTTGATTTTATCTTTCACCAAGGATGCTAGGCAATGCCCAAGACCATTTACAGGGGCTCCAAAGACTGATAGAAGAGTGGAAGGAGACAGTCATCATTAAATTTTAGACCTGACCTGAATGCTTGCATTGGAGTAAACTCTGAACTCTGCTAGAGGCATCAGGGATGTCAGATGATGGTGCTAAACTGAATAACAAATTAAATGTATCCCAAGTAGACCTTAAGATTTGAACTCAAGATGCAAGAGCGGTTGTAAAGCATATCACAAACTAACCTGTTTGCTATTCTTGTTCCGCCAGTCCACTGTTGTGGAGGGTAGTTGGTACGTCTTTTTGTTGTCTCCAAATAAATGAAAAGCAAAGATGAGCTCGATGCGGTTTGAACTCAAAGCGCAGAGATTTCGAACAAAAGCCTCTAGTTATTTTATCTTCTGATTCACCACCTTACCTTATTGTTATAAATCCAAACTCGAATACCAAAGTTTTAAAAGGTTTTAATCGACTACAAATACAGCAATATACTATACAATGCAAAGATTGCTAAATTGTAAGCAAAACCAAACTTCAACGCAATAACATTTTTTATGCAGCGAATTGCTACATTCTCGACTAACTAAATCCAATGCTGAACACGTCGAGCCGCAAACAGAACAGAACTCTGCGCAGTCGCACTGCAGGCATATAACAGCAATCGAGACAATCAAAATCACGTGATCAAAACTAAAATCACAACACTTATTGCGCCGCACTTTGCGCAAATGTCTTTTGCCTTAGTCTCGAGTCGGAGCTCGAAAATATATGGAAGACAATCGGAGGTATTGCTCATCTTCTTGACTTGTTTATCTTAATCTGTCACAAGGTTTAATCTTAGCATCAGTCCGTGGGAGCCTATCAGAATTAGAATCGACTAATTATGACTCCGTTATAAACATTCTGAATGAGTCTCCGGTCTGAGGAAGATTGCTTTCCACGCTTCTTTCCATCTGCCTCAACGAACACCCTGGAACGGGTCAAAGGTGTTGCACTTCTTCCTCAAACTTCACCATCAAAAGAAGTTACGAGAAGAACGAAGCGGAATTCAGTTAAGTCAAACAATTGTAATACTACTATTAAAATAACTTTTATAAGCTTTAAACTTTTTCGTTTTCATTAAATTAATTTCATAATTAAAATACAAATCGGAAGACTAAACGGAACACTTGATGAAAAATCGATAACATAAAATACTGGTTAGGTTATCGATCCAATATTTACAAGACAACACATCAATAAGTTGTATTATACTCAAGGGAAATTAAATGTCTATATATCAGTTTTGTCTTTTCATATACACACATATATTTGTGCATGTGCATATACATACATATATATATATATATTATATATATATATATAATATATATATATATATATATATATATATATAATATATATATATATATATATATAATATATATATATATATATATATATTTATATATATATATATATATAATATATATATATTTACAGATACGTGCACACGCACATACATACATACATACATACATACATACATATATATATATATATATATATATATATGTGTGGGGGGGGATCTGTTAATGTGTTTTTCGCACAAGTATATCACTTAGGCAAACATAATCATTTTGGAGTAGCAACGAACGCAATAATTTCTATTTCCAATTTAGCTGAAGTCAATAAGCCTCATTAAAAATATTGACTTCATTTCAACTATCGTTTGTGCATGTTATTACTTTTTTGAATTATAACAATTTATATATAAATTTGCACTATTCATAATTTATACATAAGTGTGTGTGTGTGTGTGTGTGTGTGTGTGTGTGTGTGTGTTTGTTGCAATATTCGTTAAGGTTGCTTTAACGGTTTCTTCATATAGTTTAACTGATTGTTAGGCTGCCAACGAAACTTATTGTCCTATTATGAACATAAATTTTACTTTACGTTTAATAATTTTAAAATAACATATCCTGTTATTTTAAAAGTTGGACTCAAAATAAAAAATTAAAAATATGTCTGAGTATACACACACACACACACACACACACACATACAGGTATACACACACACACACACAAATATGCAAGTTGGCAGAATCGTTAGGGCGCTGGACGAAATACTTAATGATATTCCGTCCGTCGCTACGTTTTGAGTTCGAATTCCGCCGAGGTCAACTGTATCTTGCATCCTTTCGGGGTAGATAAACTAAATACCAGTTGAAAACTGGGGTCGGGGTAATGGACTCATTCCCTCCACCAAATTGCTGCTCTTGTGGAAAATTTTGAAGCCATTATTATTATTATTGAGTGAGAGAGCTGTGCATGCCATCAAAGTGACACTGGAGTAAAATATACGAAGCCAGTATACCCATCATGACAACCCGTCTGATAAGGGTACACCAGGCACATGCATCAACCATATGTGCGCGACATGATGATCTCATATCAAGATAAACAGCACATGACCTTGCGGGTGGGGCCCAGTTAGAATTTTCTTCAGGTTGAGTAACCCATCCTGCTCAAAAGATCCCTGAATAAGGGTTGTTTAAGGATGTTGAACGAAGCACCCATGTTTCCAGAGGTGAATTATCCAGACTCCAAAGAATTCCTTTCAACATATGGCTATGATGCTCTCCGACTACTTCTGCTCGTGATCAAAGATTGCACATATCGTCAGCCACTAAGGGACATGCTCAACTAGTTAAGGTCAAACAACTGACAAGCAAATCTGTGGTATTTATCAGAATATTTGCAGTAGCCCATCTTTTATGCCAAACCAAAAGAATGTACATGATAACACTTCCAGTCAATTAAGATCGGAAGCCACGAGAGCCACTGACTAGTACTGCCACAGGGCATTTATTATTATTATTATTAAGCGCACAGACTGAATGATTAAATACATGGATATTGTTTTGCAAAGATTAACAATATTCTCACCCATTCACAATTTTATTCTTTTGTCTTTAAGTTCAAAGCTTTACACAACTTTGCAGCGAATAATAGAAGATAGTCGAACGAACTGATTTTCAGCACTGAACCATACATATCTTTTCCGTTGAAGAGAGATGGGTTAAGTGATATATTTGTCTTGGATTTTCCCATCTATTTCCAACTTACACAGGATAGCCATCTTGAAATTTTCATTCGTCTACCTGTAAGATCTGATGATTGTATTAAAATTGTGCTGTGAAGCATATAGACCCTCAATCGGCCTCGCTTCTGACATAAAATCAACGGTAACCGGTATATCTACAGCTCTGTTATACACATTATAAAGTAAATATTTCATTCTTCATCTGAGTTTTCTCACTGTTCGTTATTGTATATAACGCAATACACATAGGAAAAAAGCACTCATTCATTACATCGACATAGAAGGAGGGGTTGTAATATCCATTGATGAGATTAATTCGAACTTAACAACGGTCTGTGATGGTTTTCCAGTTATCTTTTCAATGACATGCAAGAACGCTCTCACAGAATTACTGCAGATACTTTTCTAGAATCTCTTTGCATATGGCAAACTTGCCATGGTATTATATACCCTATCCATAGAAGAGAAAGAAGACCAGAAGTTAAGAATTGCAGGCTTATCTTTGTCACCTAACACGCAGCATGGCTTCCGTCCAGGGAAGAGTTGCCTTATACAGCAACTATTATGATAGGAATGAGAGCCCAGGTTTTAAATTTCCCCAAGGCACCTGATGAAGGCTGGAGAGTATGTCACCGAACTCTCCTCACTCTCTTTTACTCTTCATTCTTTTACTTTTTTACTTGTTTCAGTCATTTGACTGCGGCCATGCTGCAGCACCACCTTTAATCGAGCAAATCGACCCCAGGGCTTATTCTTTGTAAGCCTAGTCCTTATTCTATCGGACTCTTTTGCCGAACCGTTAAGTTACGGGAACGTAAACACACCACCATCGGTTGTCAAGCGATGTTGGGGGGACAAACACGGACACACAACCATATACACACACATACATATATATACATATATACGACGGGCTTCTTTCAGTTTCCGTCTACCAAATCCACTCACAAACACTCACAAATCCACTCTACTACACAAGGACAGACAAACGTATTAAGTCGATTACATCAACCCCAGTGTGTAACTGGTACTTAATTTATCGACCCCGAAACGATGAAAGGCAAAGTCGACCTCGGCGGAATTTGAACTCAGAACGCAACGGCAGACGAAATACCTATTTCTTTACTACCCACAAGGGGCTAAACACAAAGGGGACAAACAAGGACAGACAAACGGATTAAGTCGATTATATGAGGTCCAGTGCGTAACTGGTACTTATTTAATCGACCCCGAAAGGATGAAAGGCAAAGTCGACCTCGGCAGAATTTGAACTCAGAATGTAGCGGCAGACGAAATACAGCTAAGCATTTCGCCCGGCGTGCTAGCGATTCTGCCAGCTCGCCGCCTTACTACTTGTAAATAACAAGCAACAGAAGAGCAGGTAGAAAACTGCTATGTGGTCATTAAACTTACTAGAAATAGCAGTCAAATCCCTTCCTAATCACAAACCGTAATGTTTTAAAACAAAGAGCTTGTTGTTCGGGAATATTCGATACTTTAATGCTTGTTTTGAAAATTGTAGATGCTTCAGTTCTTAGTGATACCTTCTTAGTGATAAATAATCAATCAGTTTAGTGTACTGACTTTAGCCGTTGATATCAGTTTAGTAGTAAATAGGCGCAGCCATGACTGTGTGGTTAGGAAGTTCGCTTTGTAGTCGCATGATTTCTGGTTCAGTCCCACTGCGCTATGTGGAGGCGCAATGGCCCAGTGGTTAGGGCAGCGGACTCGCGGTTTCGATTCCCAGACTGGGCGTTGTGTGAGTTTATTGAGCAAAAACACCTAAAAGCTCCACGAGACTCCGGCAGGGGGGGGGGAGACCCCCGTTGTACTCTTTCGCCACACCTTTCTCTCGCTCTCTCTTCCTGTTTCTTGAGTAATGCTGCGATGGACTGGCGTCCCGTCCAGCTGGGGGAAACACATACGCCACAGAAACTGGGAAACCGAACCTATGAGCTTGGTTATGCTTGAAAAGGGCAGCTTTTATCGTACACACTGCGCTATAGCCCTTATTCGAACAATGCCTGTGAGTAAATTCGGTGCACGGAAACTGTGTGGAATCTCGTCCTATATATGTGCGTGTCTCTGTGCCTGTGTTTGTCGCCCTCAACCACTTGACAATCGGTGTTGGTTTGTTTACTTTCCTGTAACTTATTAGTTCGGCGAAAGAGTCTGATTGTTGTTGTTTGTTCCTTCTCTAGCCATACCTGGCTCATAAGGGCTGGTTTTTCGGCTTCTTGGCGTATAGATTCCCCACCTGGCCGGGACGCCGACCCGTCGCAGGTGAGCTGCAAGATGCAGGAGGAAAGAGTGAGAGAAAGTTGTGACGAAAGAACCAACAGAAGTTTCGTCATTACCTTCTGCTGGAGCCTCGTGAAGCTTAGGTGTTTCGATCATAAACACATACATCGCCCTGTCTGAGATTCGAACCCGCGATCCCTCGACCGCGAGTCTGCTGCTCTAACCACTAGGCCATGTGCCTCCACAAATGAGTCCGATAGAAAGTACCAGAGTTTAAAAAAGATGTAATTACTTGGGGGTTGATTTGTTTAACTAAAACCCTTCAGAGCCGTGTCTCAGCAAGGCGGAACCGCAATCCAATGACTGGAACTAGTAAAAGAATAACGGAAAATCTTTATATATAAAAGTGAAGTTGTGTGTCTGTCTCCTACGATTTAGATTCCAAACTACTCCCACATTTTGCAGTGCAGTTTAACCAAAACCGGGTATCTTATAGTCGTGATTCATATCGAGCCCTTCTGGGTATTAGCGCGCGTCTACAATGAGTCTACGATTTAAAAAAAAATTACCATCATTTTTTTCCATTTTAATGCATTTGTTTCGCTATTATATACGGGAAGTAACTCTCTAAAAATGTCTACGATGAGTCAACGATTTTTAAAAAGTTTACCATCATTTTTTCCATTTTTAATGCATTTTTTTGCTATTTTTTGGCTATAACTCTCTAAAAATGCTTATATAGTTAATTCCCTTACAAACCCGAGCAACGCCGGGCGATACTGCTAGTATAAAATAAAAGAGATAATGACAAGTTGACAGGATTGCCAGGCAGATGGAAGTCTTTCCAATCATAGCTTTTAGTATTTAAATAGTTCTGCTTCGCTTTCTTAAAATTGCTTCCATTCGTTTAGCGCATCTTCGAATCATATTGCTGTCTGTTTGTACATGACTTGTTCTGAACAGAGACTATTTCTGGGAGAAGCCCATAGAATGAAAACAAACAAATGTCTCCGCAATGACGTCATTACATGACAAATATGTCGTAGCTTAACTGCTGAAGCGAATGTCAATGGTTATCTATTGTCATGTTAATGTTCGTTCGCTTGCACATTTCAGCTTATTTTATTCTGTCTCCGTTAGTCTCTATCTCTGCCTCTCCGCTCGTTATCTCTCTACAAATAGAGTTAATACCGCTTTTTTTTCTCTCTCTAAATTTCATTCAATATTCCAGTGAATTCATTCAACAAGTGTAACGGGACGTATTCTTTTATCAAAGGATACCGCGACGAAACAGTTCAGCCACAAATATTTCCTGTCAATAAAACCTGTTGTGTAATAAAAGACGACAATTCTAGAATTCTCAATTTTCTATTTATGAAAGCATTAAAAAACTATCGCAACTATATACCGTTTTTTACATTTTTTCTTTGCTAGATATTTACTTACGAGGAATAGATAAATAACAAGATATATTGCCAGAGACTGATAAGTCACAAATGTTCAACTTCTGAACATACAAACATTACAAAACGTCGGTTGTACAAATCAATATTTTATCAATGGCTTATGAACACCTATCATAGTAGCTGTTATAAGGACGTTATTTATAGAGGGCGCTTACTTCAATTTTCGGCTTTACACGTATCTTAGGTAAACAAGCTCAGAACAATTAACTAAAACTAACTAAAAGCTTCATGTTTTAATCATTGCCACATGAATAAAGTAGAGGATATTTATCAGAAATCAATGATTGAATCGTAAAGGCTGAAAAACGTGACGCCCATATTAATTTAAAA
>NC_043001.1:19021982-19039482 GCF_006345805.1 Octopus sinensis
TCTTCTTCTTCTTCTTCTTCTTCTTCTTCTTCTTCTTCTCCTGCTTCTCATTATTATTATTATTATTATTATTATTATTATTATTATTATTATTATTATTAGAATTTTATAATTATTATTATTATTATTATTATTATTATTATTATTATTATTATTATTATTATTATTATTATTATTATTATTATTATTATTATTATATTATTATTATTATTATTATCGTTATTGTTATTATTATCATTGTTGTTATTATTTTTATTACCATCATCATCATCATAGATGTTCATAATATAATTTCCTGTAAGATAAATGTCTATAAAATAAACACCTCTTTGGTTCTGGCTGTCTGTTATCAAATCGATAGTTTGGTGGTGAAATTTCTTACATTAAGTTGTGTGTCTTGTACATAGGTTATGAAAAGCTTACAACAACATTTCTTTCGCTAGTCATAACGTTGATTATAGCCACATTGTCGCTTTTATTATCCAACACAGTCGCTTTTGTTGATCCTTTGTTATCGTTGATTCTGGTTTTATCCACCGTAGTCGCTACTGTCGATTACCTTTTGTTGGTAACTTCTTTTTTAGTCTTTCTTCAAGTTTCAGTGATAATATTTATAGTTTCCAAAATGTAGCTTTTTTCTCTAAAATCTGGAGGTCTATTATCCAAATGCCAACCCGTTAAGAATTTTATCTGGAAAATTCTCTGGATAACAGTTCGGTCATTCTGTATAACAATGTCGATTATGGAATTTTTTTTGATTTTATTTATATTGCTTTATCCTTTTTCTTATTGTGCCCGCTGCTATAAAGAGGTATATGCGTACGTGAACGTAGCACATGTATGTATGTATGTATGTATTTATGTATGTATGTATGTATGTATGTATGTATGTATGTATGTATGTATGTATGTATGTGTGTATGTGTATGTGCATGTATATATATGTGTGTGTGTGTGTGTGTGTGTGTGTGTGTGTGTGTGTAGATGGTAATGTAGTGTAATAGAGGTAGGCGTGACACTCCGATTGGTGCCTCACTTTACCCGCGGGCGAATCTCCAAGGTTGGCTGGATATTTAGGCTTTATAGTGACATATAAACCCGTGTCACGCTGGCTTAGAATATAATTTAAATAAACTCACCCAATCAATTGTCTAGTAGTATATTCTATAGACCCCGGATAGATGAAACTGAAGGTGCGTGGTCAAGCAGTTAGGGTTTTCCACTCTCGATCACAAGATCGAGGTTTCGATTTCCAGACCGTCCGGTACGTTGTGTTCTTCAGCAAAAACACTTCCTTTCACGTTGCTCCAGTCCACCCAATTGTAAATGAGTGACCTTCTGATGGAATAGCGTTCTGTTCAGTGGGAATGTTGTGGTCTTTGTCCATTACACGTCATGGAAACCAGGTAACCGACCCTATGAGTCCCAGGGTTGAGAGACAGGGGTTCATGATAGTAATTGCAATTGAAAGGCTAAGTTTTAACCACGGCAAGATTTGAATCCAGAATCTAAAGAGCCCAAACAAATACCTATTTCTTTACTACCCACAAGGGGCTAAACACAGAGAGGACAAACAAGGACAGACAAACGGATTAAGTCGATTATATCGAAATACCTATTTTTTTACTACCCACAAGGACCAAACACAGAGGAAACAAACAAGGACAGACAAACGGATTAAGTCGATTATATCGACTCCATTGCATAACTGGTACTTACTAAATCGACCCCGAAAGGATGAAAGGCAAAGTCGACCTCGGTGGAATTTGAACTCAGAACGTAACGGCCGACGAAATACCGCTAAGCATTTCGCCTGGCGTGCTAACGTTTCTGCCAGCTCACCGCCCTTAAAGAGCTTAAACAAATACCGTAAAGCATTTTCTCTGAAGGCTCCAATGGTTCGGCAACTTCATCACCCTATACATCTTTGGTCCTAATTGTCTGTAACCAAATCGATAGTTTCTGATAAAATTTCTTACATTTGATTTTATATATCTTTTATACATAGGTTATGAAAAGCTTACAACAACATTTCTTTCGCTAGTCATAACGTTGATTATAGCCACATTGTCGCTTTTATTATCCAACACAGTCGCTTTTGTTGATCCTTTGTTATCGTTGATTCTGGTTTTATCCACCGTAGTCGCTACTGTCGATTACCTTTTGTTGGTAACTTCTTTTTTAGTCTTTCTTCAAGTTTCAGTGATAATATTTATAGTTTCCAAAATGTAGCTTTTTTCTCTAAAATCTGGAGGTCTATTATCCAAATGCCAACCCGTTAAGAATTTTATCTGGAAAATTCTCTGGATAACAGTTCGGTCATTCTGTATAACAATGTCGATTATGGAATTTTTTTTGATTTTATTTATATTGCTTTATCCTTTTTCTTATTGTGCCCGCTGCTATAAAGAGGGTATATGCGTACGTGAACGTAGCACATGTATGTATGTATGTATGTATTTATGTATGTATGTATGTATGTATGTATGTATGTATGTATGTATGTATGTATGTATGTGTGTATGTGTATGTGCATGTATATATATGTGTGTGTGTGTGTGTGTGTGTGTGTGTGTGTGTGTGTAGATGGTAATGTAGTGTAATAGAGGTAGGCGTGACACTCCGATTGGTGCCTCACTTTACCCGCGGGCGAATCTCCAAGGTTGGCTGGATATTTAGGCTTTATAGTGACATATAAACCCGTGTCACGCTGGCTTAGAATATAATTTAAATAAACTCACCCAATCAATTGTCTAGTAGTATATTCTATAGACCCCGGATAGATGAAACTGAAGGTGCGTGGTCAAGCAGTTAGGGTTTTCCACTCTCGATCACAAGATCGAGGTTTCGATTTCCAGACCGTCCGGTACGTTGTGTTCTTCAGCAAAAACACTTCCTTTCACGTTGCTCCAGTCCACCCAATTGTAAATGAGTGACCTTCTGATGGAATAGCGTTCTGTTCAGTGGGAATGTTGTGGTCTTTGTCCATTACACGTCATGGAAACCAGGTAACCGACCCTATGAGTCCCAGGGTTGAGAGACAGGGGTTCATGATAGTAATTGCAATTGAAAGGCTAAGTTTTAACCACGGCAAGATTTGAATCCAGAATCTAAAGAGCCCAAACAAATACCTATTTCTTTACTACCCACAAGGGGCTAAACACAGAGAGGACAAACAAGGACAGACAAACGGATTAAGTCGATTATATCGAAATACCTATTTTTTTACTACCCACAAGGACCAAACACAGAGGAAACAAACAAGGACAGACAAACGGATTAAGTCGATTATATCGACTCCATTGCATAACTGGTACTTACTAATCGACCCCGAAAGGATGAAAGGCAAAGTCGACCTCGGTGGAATTTGAACTCAGAACGTAACGGCCGACGAAATACCGCTAAGCATTTCGCCTGGCGTGCTAACGTTTCTGCCAGCTCACCGCCCTTAAAGAGCTTAAACAAATACCGTAAAGCATTTTCTCTGAAGGCTCCAATGGTTCGGCAACTTCATCACCCTATACATCTTTGGTCCTAATTGTCTGTAACCAAATCGATAGTTTCTGATAAAATTTCTTACATTTGATTTTATATATCTTTTATACATAGGTTATGAAAAGCTTATAGCAACTTCTTTCACTGGTTATAATGTTGATAATAGCAGCATATTTGCCTTTATTATCCAACATGTTTATTCTTTGCTGTTGATTCCACCACTATATTTTTGAAGCAGTGAAAGTGCCTTGCTTTGGATGATCTCTCTACAAGATGTAGCGACCGGACGTCTCTCAAATCACACTCAACCATCTGAAAAATGGAAGAAGACGTATATCCGGAATAATATAACCTTAAATGTATTATGTCTAAAATATAAATGTTTTGATTGTATGTCTTCTCCATTACGACTCTGAGCTGAAGCCAGTCGAGAAAAGCAACAATCGTGTAATCTCTCTGTATAGCGATGTCGATTATTTAAACAACTATAATTAGAATTAGAGCATCGGATAAAATATCTTTCGATATTTGTTCCAGCTCTTTACGTTCTGAGTTCAAATTCTACCTAGGTCAGCTTTGCATTTCATCATTTCTGGATAGAGAAAAAGGAAGTACCAGTCAAGTACTGGGGTTGATGTAATTGACTAAACCCCTACTCTCAAAGTTGTTGGCCTTGTGCCTCAATTTGAAACAATTATAAATTCAGAGAACTGATCGATTTGAATACACAGAGCGAACACTTCCTGTTGGGAAAGAACTCTCTACGCTTAGAAACAACTCGTATAGGAGTTAGTTTTCTTACCATTGTTTTATCGCGGTATTTTACTCTTTTACTTGTTTCAGTTATTTGACTGCGGCCATGCTGGAGCACCGCCTTTAGTCGAGCAAATCGACCCCAGGACTTATTCTCTGTAAGCCTAGTATTTATTCTATCGGTCCTTTTTGCCGAACCGCTAAGTTACGGGGACATAAACACACGAGCATCGGTTGTCAAGTGATGGTGGTGGGAAAACACAGACGCACAAACATATACACACACATACATATATACGACGGGCTTCTTTCAGTTTCCGTCTACCAAATCCACTCACAAGGTTTTAGTCGGCTCGAGGCTATATTAGAAGACACTTGCCCAAGGTGCCACGCAGTGGGACTGAACCTGGAGCACACATTTGTTACTTTTTTTTTCAGTAGCTTAATAAAAGTACTTACATTCTATCGGTCTCTTTTGCCGAACCGCTAAGTTATGGGGACGTAAACACACCAGCATCGGTTGTCAAGCGATGTCGGAGGGACAAACACAGACACAAGAACAAACACACACACACACACACATATATATATATATATATATATATATACATAAGACGGGCTTCTTTTCAGTTTCCATCTACCAAATCCACTCACAATCCGAGGCTATAGTAGAAGACACTTGTCCAAGGTGCCACGCCGTGGGACTGGAGCCAGAACCATGTGGTTGGTTAGCAAACTACTTACCACACAGCCACTCCTGCGCCTATTTTGTTATCCAAATTTCAAGTTAAATTTTGACTTTCATGTTTTCTGTTGCTTCTTGGTTTTCATCGTTGTTATTTCTTATTGTTGCCTCTGTTTTCAATTTGTCGGCTTCCATGAAAAACAGAAAACAGTTTTTCTTTTGTTTTCATGTTTCGTTGCCATTTGTATTGATTTTCCGTGATATTGTACAAGGTATTTTTGTTATAGTTTTCTAGTAGTATAAAACCCAAACAGCTGTATATATTCCTAGTAAATGTAATCTTTCAAAGTAAGAATTCGAGTAACAACTAAATGCAGTTATTACTTTTGTTTCTCTTTCCCGTCTAGCTAGTTCATAAACAATCCAATTGAAAATAATTAAAACTGTAAATAAGCAAGAGTATTTTTGCCTCTAACCTTATTTTTTGGTATTTGACTCTGTTTTAGATTTTAGTCTAATGCATCTATAATATTCTTTTTAAATCTTTTCTTTCAGTTGTGTGTTATACATTGTCTAGTTCATTCCTAACAATTTGTATTGTTTCGTTTTTTACTTGGTTTGCAAGATTCTTTACGTGAATTCGTGTGTTGAAGCATATTTCATTGTGTCTGGGGAGAGTCATTCTCTTTTAGTACCTTATTATTTAACAGACTCACCGGTTCGATTTCCACTCATTTAGTTATTATTTTTTCTAAAATTTTCGTTGCGTGTTGCAACCTTTTCAATAGACGTTAATGACTAAATAACTGAGTGGAAATCAAACAACTGGTGAATGTGTAAAATAACGAGGCACTAAAAGAGAATGACTCTCCCCAGACACAATAAAATTTCTATTGTGTCTGGCCTAATTCTCTTATCTCAGTTTTTTTTTTCCTATCTTGCAAGATGTCAACGTCTTTAATTTTCAGCTTGTCATTGTCGCCTTGGAACATCTTCCTAAACTGAATTTCAAATTCATTTTTTCGGTGAATCCATGTACTTCTTGTAATATTATTTCTAGTTGTTTATTACTTGCAACATACAACTTGAGATCATCCATATTAAAAAAAGATAGTTGCCTTCCTATTTACATTCATTTCCAATTCTGCTCAGCAGGACTGTCAAAGGTGTCAACGCCATGCAGAAAAGGAGTGCAGGCAGAGAGACCAACACTCCAGGAATATTCCACTTCTTATGGGGATAGCTTTAGTTTTTATAATTCCCTCTTTTTTTCTACAACTTCAAGACTATTTGACATTTACTCAATTTAGATTTGTGCCTAAATTGAAAATAATTGTTATATTGTGAATTTGCAAAATCGGTATTCTCTGAAATGGTGGTACGTATGTTAGAAATCAGTATTGCTGTGTTGACATTACTTAAATTATAACATAATAATAGTAAATTTTATAATATATATATATATGAAATGTTAACTAACTTTAGAGTGCTTGTAATTCGTTTCGTGTAAAACTGTCGAGATGATCGCTTGATATGTGCTTTCTTTTCACCAGCCTTGCTATACTATTTTCTAGTCTATTCCTTTTCAAGCAACATAGTCGCGATTGGCTCAGAAGCAATTTCACACATATAGCTGAATGTGTGAAACATATTTTATAATGTGAGAGACTGGTTATGGTTCGGAAAGGTGTATCAATCAATAAGAACGAATACAAACAACAAAAATCCTAATTGCTGAACTTCATACGTTCACCTTGATAATTTAATATTACATTCAATATGGCTAAAATAAACAATTTCTTTTTTTTACAAGCTTAATTATAAATAGAAAAATTAACTCTTTCTCGCATTAAAAAAATATTTTTTGTTCCAGAAATACGTTTAAACTTCAAATTAATATCACAATTTTTTTTCTTCCATTTTTATTTCAATATATGTCGTGACGTCAAGCGAGACTTATTAAATTTTCCATTACAGATGCCATACAAATTTCTGAAATTTCAAACCTCAGAACATGTGTAATAATTATCTGCGTTATCTTTTATACAGCTTCCTTATTAATAGCTTGAGGAACGAGAGAGCATCGAGTCTTTCATTAGTATCAGTGCCCGATGATTTTACTGATAAACTCGCAATGATAAAACATCTCTTTACAAAGCACATTTTGTTCATTGGTGTAATTTTGTTAAATACTTAATTTCATTACATCTCTCTCGCACAATAGTATGTAGTTTAAATCTAATAGCTTTAAAGTTTCAGACACTTCAATATTTTCTTCGTTTGATATATATGTTTATATACAACACCACCGATTTACAACTATTTTTCTTTCCAGTCTGATCCCATTACAAACATGAAACATTTTTCCATCAATTAAATCAATATCATTTGTCGCTATTGTTAGTATTTAGCCCTAGGTCAGCTCTTGCTGGGTATACCTAGGATCACAAGCATTGAAGGAATGGCTACATGTCTTTCTTTCTAGTTTTCCCTACCAATAATTACATTATCTAACGTATCACTACATTCCCACAATGGTAGGATGTGATTTGAGAGAAATATGGCTGCTGTTTTTAGATAGTCAAACAAACACTTCGAGGCACATTGTTATCAGTTTTGCGATAATGAAGTTAAATTTTTCCCCAAAATTTAGTGATACCAATCGAACCTTCCGGAAGGTTCCCTTGACTCCAAATGATGATAAAATTTCCTTTAGTGGACATATAGCAAAATATAATATCGACGTTAAACTCACAAGATATTAAGATAAATATGACAATTAATCAGAAGCATTGTGGCAGAGCCACGACATCTATTTTTAAAGAAACACTTATCGTTATATACATTTAGTTTTATGACGGTTTTATTTAATATAAATCCTTAAATCCTTAAAAATGTTTCAACTCGAAAGCTGCGGCTATGCTGGGGCGCCACCGTTGAATGAGCTACACTAATATGTGAAACTACCACTGATGCGTGGCACTTGGTCAACAAGCGAGTTCGACGCCGCTGCCCGCATCTGTGTTTCCTGTCGGGAGGTAGGTTCATCTGGAACCCCTGACAAGAAGAGATCCAGTTTAATTTTAAAGAAACTCACATCCACACCATGCAGGTCTCTCAGGCAGTTAGGAAAGATATTGAAGAGCTGTGGTCCCCTAAAACCCAAGCTGTTGCAGGATCTGGTCCTGTATTTTGATGGTGATGTTGGGAACTTTGGCACCATGCAAGTATTAACATATTTATTTCGTCCTACGTCTATGAATTGCTTACTTGTACTGGAATTTTAGTTCTTAATCTGGTCAGTAATATTGTCAAGGGATTATTGTGAGCTCAGAAGGAGAAGCAAATGTCCAAGGCCACGCTAAATGTCAAGATCAACTTTATCTTTTATCTCCTCGGACTAGAAAAAAACAAAATATTAGCGAAGTACTGCAATCAATATAATCAAATAACTCCTTCTCACAACATTTCAGGCCTTAAATTTACGTTAGCAACAACTCTAGGAGTGAATTTACAGAATCGTTAGGACGTCGGACAAAATGGCTTACAACATTTTCGTTTCCGTTGTTTTACTTTCTGAGTTCAAAACCTGCCGAAGTCAACTTTACCTTTCATCCTTCCGAGGTCGATAAAACAAAGTACTTGCTATGGACAGGGGTAGATTGAACCCCTACTCTCAAATATTCTGGTATTGTGCCTATGTTAGAACAAATAATAATAACAGTAATAATAATTGTTTCAAATTTTTTCACAAGGGCAGCTATTTTTGGGGAGGGGATGAGTCTATTACATCGACCCCAGTGTTCAACTGGCACTTAATTTATCGACCCCGAAAAGATGAACGGCAAAGTTGTCCACGACGGAGTTTGAACTCAGAACATGAAAACAGACGTGCTAACGATTCCGCCAGCTCGCCACCTTAATAATAATAATAATAATAATAATAATAATGATAATAATAACAATAATAATAATAATCCTTCCTATAGTAGAAAGAATTATTATTATTATTATTATTTTATAATTATTATTATCATTATTATTATTATTATTATTATTATTATTATTATTATTATTATTATTATTATTCCAGTGAAATGAATACAACACTGCAAGCTAGTGAATCACGTTATATTTTCACTGCGTACACTTGCAACAGTCAGTGACATTGACATCACCTGGTATATATCAACAACTAGGTGAACTCTAGATTTTGCGAGATATACAAGTGTGTGAATGGAAATTTTAAATCAGTATTATATTAACATTAAACATTACATGTGCCAATGTGAAACAGAATCAGAAAAAAAAAACAGGGCTACTGCATTCAATTTCTAGAGCTTGAAATGTCGAATATCTTTTACAATGAAATCTTAGCAATAAATTCAGCATTATAACTTCCTCCAATCCATATTCATATCAGCTACCCACTATACATAAGAGGCAGCTGCTATTCTTCGTGAGCACAACATAATCAAAACATGCTACAGATTCGTAAACGGGTAGTCTGAATCACATGATACAATATAATTCATATTACAATAAAATGAACAGTAATAAATACATTTTTCTAAGATCGATAAAAATAATCTTTTTTTCTATAAATATAATGTGGCAATATGAAAAATACTCACCTCTGATTTTCCATAGAATTTAACATATCGGGTTGTCAGATATATACGTTCGGTTTTTTGTTTTCCCCAGCTTGGAACTCCATCTTGATATGTCTGGAAAGAGGCAAAATTTATTCAAATTTCAAGCACAATGAAGATAATTTCTTTGACGAATAGTTGCAATATATATGTATATATATACATGTATATATATATATATATATATATATATATATATATATATATATATATATATATATATATATATATATATATATATATATATGTATATATATATATATATATATATTATATATGTATGTATATATATAGAGATATATATATATGTATGTATATATATGTATATATGTATGTATATATATATAGATATATATATGTATGTATATATATGTATATATGTATGTATGTATATATATATATGTATATATACCGGAGTAAGCACATAAATGTGAAACAAGGTGGAAAAAAGAGTACTGAAGTACCAGAGGTAGAGTAATATGATTTATTTAAGAGCAGCAGAAATATAACAAAAGCTGTTACTCGGAGTTTCACGTTCCCGTTCGTCGGACAGTTATTTTAACAAAACAGTCCAACGAACGAGAACGTGAAACTCCGAGTAACAGTTTTTGTTATATTTCTGCTGCTTTTAAATAAAGTATATGTATGTATATATATATATATATATATATATATATATATAATTAGTTGAATGAATTATCTTAGTATGGATAATTCGGTTAACCGATACCTGGGTAGCAAATTCACGACAGAAAAACACGGTTGAAGCTACATGCCAAGGGCAGAGATCACGTGCTTTCGTGTGGAAATTTGTGTGTTTTTTTAATACAAATAAATGAAAGAATGGAGTTGAACGACGATTTAACAAAATTCCTTTATTCTCGACATATGTTTCGAAGGCTGCATATTCCTAATTTCGAAGGAATAAGGGGTGCATTATGCCGCCTTCTCATCAGGAAAAACAAGGAACTTATGTCAGCATCAAGATGAACAAAAGCTCTTAGATGACTGCCCACACGGAGCCCATAGCGATCTAAGATGAAATTTCCTGATGAGAAGGTGGCATAATGCACGCCTTATTCCTTCGAAATTAGGAATATGCAGCCTTCGAAACATATGTCGAGAATAAAGGAATTTTGTTAAATCGTCGTTCAACTCCATTCTTTCATTTATATATATATATATATATATATATATATATATATATATATATATTCCGTGTTAATTCAAATGGCACTGGAAAGAGTTAAAATAAATTGGAAAATAAAAACGAACGAATTTATGTCATAAGCCAGATAAATAACAACGTAGAAAATATTGCTTATATCTTCCTATCTGTCAAATCGTCAACAGATAATGAATGTTGATTTGATAATCAAATTTACTGATAGGGAAATACTAAATATCTTGTTCGGGAAATATTCGTTATTAGCGACGAAGCTGTACTATTTCAAAATAGCATTCTGTATATTTTACTTAACGTGGATGTCGAATAGAAAGCTACAGAATTGCAGCAGCCGTCTTCAGAATGCATTTTGTACAGAGGTTTAGTGGTAAAAAACAAAGATGAATATCAGAAGCAGACGAAAATCGTCTTGCAGCGTCGGTGGAATTGCTAGACAGTTTTCTTCTACTATTAAATGTTTTCGTGCATTTTATCATATCAAGTCCGCACAAGATATTTTGTTAAGACGAATACCGCAGTTGTTTGGCTTTGTACACTGTATCCACGTTCAGATATACAGAGGTTTTTAAGTAGGCGGATATTGCTTGCAGACAGTTTTTCGAAATCAGTGACGGAAGTTACTGGGAAAAACAATAAGTATTTGCAAACAGGTCTCCCTTCATCGAAAACCGGTGATTACCGTACGTTGACAAGAGGCAAATACCTCGAAACTGCAGTCCGTGCGTATCACTTAGGTTTACGAGAGAGGGATGACCTCCCTTTGCAAATACCATAAGGGTACAGAAAGTGTGCCTAAAGCCAGCTGGAGACGATGATTTCCTGGGGCTAAAAGCTACAGTAACACCCACCCTTAGTGGTTAGCCATATTGAGATGGCTAGTATACTTTACGCTGTCCAGCGGTTACTGTTTACATCTCGTTCAGAGATTTATTATTGCTTGCAGACAGTTTTTCGAAACCAGTGACGGAAGTTACTGGGAAAAACAATAAGTATTTGCAAACAGGTCTCCCTTCATCGAAAACCGGTGATTACCGTACGTTGACAAGAGGCAAATACCTCGAAACTGCAGTCCGTGCGTATCACTTAGGTTTACGAGAGAGGGATGACCTTCCTTTGCAAATACCATAAAGGCACAGAAGGTGTGCCTAAAGCCAGCTGGAGACGATGATTTCCTGGGGCTAAAAGCTACAGTAACACCCACCCTTAGTGGTTAGCCATATTGAGATGGCTAGTATACTTTACGTTGTCCAGCGGTTACTGTTTACATCTCGTTCAGAGATTTATTATTGCTATATATATATATATATATATTATATATATATATATATATATATGTGTGTATGTATGTATGTATGTATGTATGTATGTATATATGATGTATGTATGTATGTATGTATGTATACACACGGGTTTTTTTTCAGTTTCCGCCTACCAAATACACTCACAAGGTTTTGGTCGGCACGAGGCTATATCAGAAGTCATTTGCCTAAGGTTCCATGCAGTGGGACTGAACCCAGAACCATGTGGTTGGGAAGCAAGCTTCTTACCACACAGCCACACCTAAAAGATCGGCATCATACACATGTCGACCGTAAACAAGTAAAAAAAAAAAAAAACATGACCCCATAAATGGATCAATGCATGTACAAGTTGCTATTGTACAGACACCCTCACTGGTTACCAGAAGAGCATAGACGAACTTGTCCTGGATACACAAAGCTGTTAAAAAGAAGCGTCATATTCACCGCTTAAGTGTTCTTGGTGCATGATTTAGACAATCAGCGTCGACTTGCACACGTCCTCATAATCGACTCTTTTTTTTTTTTTTTTTTTGTTTCAGTCATTTGACTGCGGCCATGCTGGAGCACCACCTTTTAGTACTTATTCTATCGGTCTCTTTTTGCCGAACCGCTAAGTGACGGGGACCTAAACACACCAGCATCGGTTGTCAAGCAATGCTAGGGGGACAAACACAGACACACAAACACACACAGATATACATATATATACATATATACGACAGGCTTCTTTCAGTTTCCGTCTACCAAATCCACTCACAAGGCATTGGTCGGCCCGGGGCTATAGCAGAAGACACTTGCCCAAGATGCCACGCAGTGGGACTGAACCCGCAACCGTGTGGTTGGTTAGCAAGCTACTTACCACACAGCCACTCCTGCGCCTTGATCTAGTTTTGCATCTATGAATGTTTCTAGACTGTCATTTATGATAATTAGATCATAAAGATGGTGCTAGCAGTTAACTAATCAAATATAAATCAGCTTTTAGCATAAAATGCAGTTAGAAAGATTAGACGACACTTATGGAATAATTTTTGGTATTTAAGAGTCATGGAAAGGTTGATAACTAGCATGCAATGTCTGTGCTACAAGCAGAGTAATTAAAATTTTATGCAAGTGTTCGTGTGTGTATATGAGTGTATATGTATGTATGTGTGTGTGCACATGGTGTGGTGGTTGTGTAATGGTTTAACTAAATAGTCAAAATTCTTAAGCAATCAGTTAAACATTCTTATATCGATAAACCAAACGCATTCAAGCTATACTAATCGACTCACGCACATAAACACGTACACACAACATACATACATACATACATGCATACATGCATACATACATACATGCATACATACGTACGTACATATATACATACATACATACACACATACATACATACATACATACATACATACACACATACATACATACACACATACATACATACAAACATACATACTTACATACACACATACTTACATACATACATACATACATACATACATACATACATCCCCCCATCCATCCATCCATCCATCCATCCATCCATACATACATACATACATCCACCCATCCATCCATCCATCCATCCATCCATACATACATACATACATACATACATACATACATACATACATACACACACACATACATACATAGGTACGTATCTTCATTCACATAAATAAAGAGGAAAACGAATACACGTACACGCACGTACGCGCCTGCGCCCACACAAGCGCGCATATGTACCTCTGTATGTAGGCGTGTATATATTCATTTCTACTCTAGGCACAATTCCCGAAATTTGGGGGGAAGGGGATATATTTTATATATTATATATGTTATATATATTATATTTATTATATATATATATATATATATATATATATATATGCATATGTGGGCACAGGGCTTCACGAAACGTGTACAACAATAAAGTACGAAGCACGAGTACATGGAACATGAAGTATTCTTTTGAACAACGAAAGACACAAACGGAAAACAAAACAAACAACATAAAGAAGGACTCTTCATCAGTTGTTGGCTGTTTTTCTTGTCTCGTATTTCGAAAAGCTAATATAGGACTTGCATAGCGTTAGATCCCACCTTGGGACTTCTGGATACCAATAACTCTCATATATATATATATATATATATATATATATATATAAGATAAAGTGTATATTTAAGCACATGAGAAATCCACTCATAGGATTCAACACGCTAGAAAGAACCGCTAGGTTCTATAACCACAAAAATTAGGGATAAAATTCGACAAGAACGAAAGGAAGAATAAAAACATTTTACCATCTAGATGGTAAATTTTACCAACTCGATGGTAAAATGTTTTTATTTTTCTAGCATGTTGAATCCTACGAGTGAATTCCTCGTGTGTTAAATATACACTGTATCTTATGACTGATATATAGTCTTTGGGGCTAAATGTTTACACGTTAGACCACTGGAAATGTAAATTTGAATTAATTTCCATTTCCCTTTGATATGATTAAATATATATATATATATATATATATATATATATAATATTATATATTATATATATATATATATATATAATATATATATATAATGTGTCTTCAATGGCAAACAACAATACATTATCATAACTATTATAATTCAATTACCCATAGTCTGATATAATCATAATCTTTCGGAATGCAAAAATTCCTTCATCAGATTACGCTAGGAATTGTTCGAGTGACTGCTACAATCGAGTGTAGCAGTGGCTCGAACACTTTTCTAGTGATATCTGAAGAAAGAATTTTTGTGGTCCCAAATATTGTCATTATATGAGACTATGGATGATTAAATTACACCAGTTATTATAGTCCATTGTTGTTAATATAGTGCATTTTTGTGCCATTCGGGACACATTATATTTTACTACACAATACACAATGCTTCAAGCGAACTACAATACTCTCCTATATATAATATATATATATATATATATATATATATATAATAATGATAATATTAGGGTAAATCGAAACTTACAGGGAAAAGTTAGCTTTAAGATTAAATCTGATTTTACAGTATAAATATAAGTTAAATTAGAGATAAAACCACTATTAGGCAAATCAAACAGTGAAAAACATAAACCAAAACATAGAAATAAAATAAATTAATATGATATACAAAATATATAAAATATAGAATTCAGAATTTAGATTATTTAAATTTAAAGTTAAAAATTTAAAATTATTAATTTATATTTATAAATTTATATATATATTATTTATTTAATTATTTAATTTTTTTTCAATTAAATATATATAACTATCAAAAAATATTAAAAAGTTTAATATAAGATAAAATGTGAAACCACTACGATCGTTTCATACCCATAACCTAGTTCGAATAACAATAATTTAAATTCAATTAAAAATTCGAATTATGATTATAGTCAATCTTCAGGTTAATGATATATATATATACGATGGGCTTCTTTCAATTTGTATCTAGCAAATCTATTCACGAGGTTTTGGTCGACCCAAGACCCTAGCAGAAGACTCCTGGTGCTACTGCGGGTCACCTTGGGCAAGCTTTTAATTATAGTGGGTATATATACACTTTCATTGTGGACATTCAAGACGGTGGCTGATGAGATCGTAAACACGACTAAAGCTACAGTCGCCCTTCTCTGTGTCTTTTCGTTTTCGATTATCTACGATAATAAATGACTTTTACTTAATTTGCGCTGGCATTGCTGGTTTGCATTTATAAGTCCTTCTATATAGTATATCATAAGACAAACAAACAAAGACTACTTTACTGGTCAATAATTTATACTATTTGTTCGTCAACGTTGATCAACTAATGTCACCGTGTTAGCTTTTGGTTCTTTTAGAACGTCGAAAGTTTGCGTAAACAAATGTAACTGAATATTATACATTCATAATAAAACTGTCAGCAGAAAGAACATCTGACATTTCGCTGAAATAATATCTATCTCCATCTATCAACCGAAGTCTGATTCATATATTTATTTTAATACTTCGGTTGTTGATTTGTGATTATATCACAAAGTGCATGAGGGATTCTCACTTTCTCTGTCAAGCTGTCTGCATCATTTTCTCTTTCTCTGTCTCTGTCTCTTTGCCTCTCTCTCTGACTCTCTCTCTCTCTCTCTCTCTCTCTCTCTCTCTCTCTCTATATATATATATATATATATATATATATATATATATTATATATATATATATATATATATATATATGTATGTATGTCTATCTATACGTATATATATATGTTAATGTTTCTTTTTATATTCAGTTACAGTAAAAACAATTTCACATTAATATGATGGGTTGTTCTATACTCTTGTAGAGTAAGATTGTATTATTCTTAAACAAGAATATTATTGACAATGACTTCGAAGTTTGGTCCAAATTTGTGTGTGTGTATGTATGTATGTAGCTCTCTCTCTCCCTCTCTCTGTATATATATATATATATATATATATACCACTTATAAACAAGGGCAAAAGAAATGGTCGGCCCGATGCTATAGCAGAAGACACTCGACCAAGGTGCCACGCAGTGGGAATGAACCCGAAACAATGTGGTTGGTAAGCAAGGTACTTACCACACAGCCATTCCTGCGCCTGTGAAAGATTTCAGAACATTTATAAAGAGGTCTTACAGCTGTTTCCGGGATATTGTATATATCCCTTCATCGGAAACAGTATGAGAAAATGGTTAAGCAATAGTTATTCTAGAGAAGATATGAAATACAGAGTGAAGTGGAGGAATGAAAACAGACGTGAGATATGCAAGGATATTGTATCTACAGTTCCATTATTTAAGCAGGGTGGTATACATATAAGATTCCTTAACCATTTCCTCACACCGTCTCCGATGATGGAATATATAAAATATCCCGGAAACAGCTGTAAGACCTCTCTATTAATGTTCTGAAACTTTCACAGCCTTGGATTTTATCTCATTCTGTTAATACATATATATATATATATATATAATATATATATATATATATATATTATATATATTATAATATATAGATATATATATATATATTATATATATATAATATATATATATATATATATGTAATATATGTATGAATGTATGTGTGTGTATATATATATATATATTATATTATATATATATATATATTATATATAGTAGTAGTAACAGAAAAGAGGAATTTCGATTGTCCCCACGTTGTGGGTTGTAATGTATATAAGAAATTAAAAGAGGAAAATACGCACACTACATGGTTTTAATATAATTTTTAATATATCGACCGGTTTCGCTATCTCTATTCATGATATTATGTTTAATTTATTTGAATATATATTTTTTCTTAAGAAGAAATTTATTCCATGTTGTGTGTGATAAAATTCACGAGTGAATGACTTCATAAGTAGACAAATAAAGGGAAGTAATTA
>NC_043001.1:19049095-19071595 GCF_006345805.1 Octopus sinensis
ATGTATGTATGTATGTATGTATGTATGTATGTATGTATGTATGTATATATACATACGTACAAGAATACATGCATTCATACACACATGCATACACATATATGTATATACATAGATATACATGTGTATGCATAGATATATACGCGTGTGTGTTAGTGTTAGTGTGTGTGTATGTATGTGTGTGTGTGTGTGTGTTCAGGGTATCTTAAATTTCTCATCTGCTTAAATTGCTAAAATTTAAACTCAATCTGCATATTTTTATTCGTGTATAATTTAATTGCTCTGTATTTTTGGCAATAAACATCTATAAATTCTCCTGACTAAATCTTCCTTTATCTAGCTTTTCTAATACTTAAAAACAGTCCGTCATCTTTATGTTGAATAGACAGGAAAATATAGCTTACAGTTCACGTCTGTCCTGCGCTTTTAGAACACTTAAACAGCAAAGATAAGCACTTTTTCTTACAGCATTTACTTATATCACTCTCTGAAATACTTTAAAAGAGCCATTTTCAGTCCTTTTTGGCGATGGTTTCCTTAGGAACTCTTCTCTCAGGTGCTCAGGACCCTATTTTGAAACTTTTTTTGTAAATTTCTTCCATTGAAAATTTCACTCAAATTCCAAATAGATAAACAATCTATCGCTCCCATCCAATAAGGTCATGTCGCTCCCTTTGGAAATGACTGCTTTAGAATATTTGAATATTTTAGGATATTTTCGTGTACTGGTATATTTCCATATGAAGGTTTCCAAATAAATTTCCACCTGAATATACCCACATATATAAACTCAGGTAATATACCTATGACATGGGTTCAGCATGTCAAATGTAAATACGGTAGGATTTCACATATATATGATATATATGCGAATGTATTACATAATAGCTCCTTTGTCATTCAATAATTAGTATGTGCGCTTTTGACTTGAGCGTGCAAGAGTGTGTGTATTTTGTGAAAGCAATGAACAAAAACCAAGAATGCAAAAGACAACACGGGAGAAACGGGTTTAACAAATATGTTTGTTTAACGGTTGGAAAGAACGGAAAATTGTCTTAACGTTTGGATGTTAGTCTTTCATCAGAAGAAAAAATATATAAGAAGCATAAGAAGGGGTGTGAAAGCGGGAAAGAGACAGAGAGAGGAGATAAAACCGTGGCTCATCCAAGTAGTGAGGAAATAGAAGCTGTCTCTAAAGATTCTCTTTTACTCTTTTACTTTTTTAATTGTTTCAGTCATTTGACTGTGGCCATGCTGGAGCATCACCTTTATAGTCGAGCAAATTGCCCCCAGAGCTTATTCTTTCTAAGCCTAGTACTTTACGTCCCCGTAACCGCTAAGTTACGGGGACGTAAACACACCAGCATCGGTTGTCAAGCGATGCTGGGGGGACAAACATTACACACACCCACACACACACACACATATATATATATATATATAATATATATATATATATATATGATATATATACGGCTTCTTTCAGTTTCTGTCTACCAAATCCACTAACAAGGCTTTGGTCGGCCCGAGGCTATAGTAGAAGACATTTGCCCAAGGTGCCACGCAGTGGGACTGAACCCCGGAACCATGTGGCTGGTAATCAAGCTACTTACCACACAGCCACTCCTGCGCCGATATTTTAAAATCTTAAGACAAGTAGGTCCAATAACATTAATTGTTGAAATATTTGATCAATATAGAGAATAGACATTTCCATTCCTTCTTCAAACTTATGATTAACTGTTTACATCAAAAATAAATTTTACCTTGCTTTCCTTAGCAGATGTGAGTTGTACCTCATCATGCAATTTAAGAAAATAATAGTTAAATTTTCAGATCATCATTTTCGTTTTTCAAGATGATCGCTTAAATTTCACCAACTTTGCGATTTTATTTCAGGAACCTAATGCATTTATGAAGAGACAGACTGACGACAGAAAACCACACCAAAATATTGATCTTTCCAAGATAAATATCACTTGATAAGGTTTCAGAGAAAAAAAAATCGTTAAAATATTTTAAGAAAACGGACAGCTTAAAAAACGATTTTTCATTCCACAAAGAAATATTAAACGGTAGTTTCCTTTTAGTACCGATGTTTAACTTCCGAAACGTCTCACCACTTTCATTATTTTCTGGTTTCTTTTTAACATTAAAAATACATGCATTTTCTTAAAATTCCGAAGAACAGTTAACTTCAAGACTTCAGGGATAATAGTATTGCAAGAGATTTATCGATTTTGTTTTATTTTCTCCTTATATAATTCAATACAATATCAACCTTTTAACATTTGTATCCCTCAGTCTTTTCCTGGGAATTGTAAAGCTGTCTTCTGTATCATTATCACTGTGACGAGGATCTGAGTTATTGATGCTTATGAGATTATTATGTTAAGTATGATAATATTTGAATTTACAGCTTCCTAATTTCCAGAAGCTAATTTGAATTTGATGACGTATTGATTTGAAAGTTTGCTACTTACCAGTTCAGTCTACAATTTTACTATTAACAGACCAAGAGTAAGTAATTTCGAGAGTGAATATCAATCAACGTTAGTGATATCTTAATGGTTAAACCATAGACTTATATATCTATCAATACTCCCATGGTAACTAGTTTGCTCTAAGCTTTAAGTCTTTAAACTTTAAAAGTTGCATTCAGAATAGATTAAGCCAAGCTGTTGCTGTTTCACTTCTAATATAATTATAATATATTGGTAAAGGTGACACGCTGTCAAAATCGTTAGCACCCCGGTCAAAATGCTTAGTGGCATTTCGTCTGTCGTTGCGTTCTGAGTTAAAATTCCGCCGAGGTCGACTTTGCCTTTCATCCTTTCAGGGTCGATAAATTAAGTAGAAAGTTACGCACTGGGGTCGATGTAATCGACTTAATCCGTTTGTCTGTCCTTGTTTGTTCCCTCTATGTTTAGCCCCTTGTGGTTAATAAAGAAATAGGTATTTCGTCTGTCTTTATGTTCTGAGTTCAAATTCCGCCGCGGTCGACTTTGCCTTTCATCCTTTCGGGGTCGATAAATTGAGTACCAGTTCCGTACTGGGTCAGTCTAATCGACTGGCTACTTCCCCAAAATTTCAGGCCTTGTGCCTAGAGTAGAAAAGAATATATTGGTAAAGGTGATACGCTGGCAAAATCGTTAGCACCCGGGGGGAAATGCTTAGCGGCATTTCGTCCGCCCTTACGTTCTGAGTTCAAATTCCGCCGAGATCTTCTTAGCCTGTCGTCATTTCGGGGTCGATAAAATAAGTACCAGTTGAACCTTGGGATCAATGTTATCGACTTACCCCTTCTGGTACCAAAATTTGAAACCAATATAATATATTGGTCGTGAAGTCAAATCAGTTTGATAATTGTATAATAGGTGTTCTGGCAGTGATAGTGTGCTCATAGTATCATTGGTTTTATTGTTGCGCTTAAGTGCATATACCATCATGTCTGTGTTGACTCTCTTCTAATCAAAGGAATATTGCAGAAGAGATGAGAGACCATCTTGTATCAGCAGTTTTCTGTTGGTGATGGCACCATTTAATATGACAGTTATAACGAGTTTTATGACATAATTACTCGGGTGAGGTTACAATATGTCAAAGAACAATAAATATTATTTCGGTTTGAAAAGAATTTATATTTTTGGATACAGAACTTAGTTAATTATTTATTATCACAAGAAATTGAACTTTACAACGATTCCTTGATTAGTTTTAATGGAAAGTACCAGATCACCTTCGAAACAATAAAAGCCAAATATTTAATTCTCCAAATTTTTCTGATTTATAGAGACAGCAGATATAATGAGATTAACATTCGAAGATGAGTCAGTTTTTTTTAAGCATATTAATTCCCAGTGAACCTTTAGAAATTGCTGAATGAGAAACTAACAAGTTTCAACTTGTCGTGAACCAAATATATTTTTCAGAAACTGAGAATAGGATGTGAAAAATAATCAGAGAGAAATTGTATTCAAATTAATTATGTCTTTAAGACATTTTCTTATGCTACGACTATGAAGAGTTGCAATCAGAAATATATTACAGTTTATTGTAAGTAAAGAAACAAATATATCTGCAATGAATCAAAACTGGAACTAAATTACAGATGTATTTGTTTTTTGTTGGTGTTTTTTTTTCCTTCGTATAATTTAGATTGATTAAAGAAAAATAGTAGAAGATAAGAAACATCAAAGCAGTTGTACATCATATCACGCTTAGTAGTAGCTCCAGCCTTGACATCCAACTCGATATTACTGCGAATTCAGATTTATTTATTTATTGATTTCTCCGTTTTCTTCAACAATAGGAATTTAGACCGCGTTGACTTCAGCACCGTTTCCACCATTAAGAAAAAAAAGAATTAGAAGAAAGAGCAGGAGGGGCGAGGGGGAGGAGGAAAAGGAGGAGAAGAAGAAGAAGAAGAAGAAGAAGAAGAAGAAGAAGAAGAGGAAGTAGAGGAAGAAGAAGAAGAAGCGGAAGTAGAGGAAGAAGAAGAAGAAGAAGAAGAAGAGGAAGTAGAGGAAGAAGAAGAAGAAGAGGAAGTAGAGGAAGAAGAAGAAGTAGAAGAAGAGGAAGTAGAGGAAGAAGAGGAAGTAGAGGAAGAAGAACAAGAAGAACAAGAAGAACAAGAAGAACAAGAAGAACAAGAAGAAGAAGAAGGAGGAGGAGGCGGAGGAGGAGGAGGAGGAGAAGAAGAAGAAGAAGAAGAAGAAGAAGAAGAAGAAGAAGAAGAAGAAGAAGAAGAAGAAAGAGCGTCACTACAGACGCTGGGAACGATGTTAAATGAAGAATTTACAGCAAAGACAGACTTGTATCAGGACACAGAAAAATAAGAATGCTGAAATCTAAAGATTCCAATTAACATCTTATGGTAGATTAGACTTACTATAAGTCAATGAGTTGCTGGAAGCGTGATAAGCAGTTTGTTTTTATGCTAATTATCTTATCTTTCAAGTGAGTCATCAGCGACCAGTGAACAAAGTCATAGCAACCATAACATTACATCTCCTTTTTTAACGGCCTTATTATCCAATGTGGTCTTTCTTTTGGTCTCAAGCATTTGTCTTATGAAGAATGGCTGAAGACGCTCGACCTTTATTCTCTAGAAAAACGACGACGCCGTGGTGATCTCATTCTTGCTCACAACATCATAAGCGGAAAGTGTAACCTCTCGAAAGAGCTGTTCTTCACTCCTGCTCCAGAACGTCGGCTGCGGGGGTCACTCCGAAAAGCTCTATCTGAGACGATTTCATCTCAATCGAAGGAGAGGTGCTTTCTCCGTCCGGGTTGCGGATCCGTGGAATAAGCTGCCGGACGAGATAGTGAAGATGCCGACGACCGCTCGGTTCAAAGTCTCTCTTGACCAGAAGTGGCCTGAACTCTTTGCATGAACACCCTCCCTGTACATAACTCCATGTCCCCCTACATGGCCTTGCGTTTTGCTTTTTTGAGCCAAAACATTAACTTAACTTAACTTAACTTCTAACAAGTAAGGATTTGATCTGGGAATGATGTGAAACTATTGACCATGGATACGGAACTAGTGGCCATGCAGATATTGTCTGGAAGGGTAGTGCGCCTTGTTTCATACTAAAAGCAATTATAACTCCTCGCAGTGGACTTGGTGAGTTCAATGTCTTCGAAGCAGATGCAATATAACACAACTGGAAACATTATCAGGCGGGACATAGCTCAGTGGTAGAGTATTGATTTGAAGATCAAGGGGTCTGCAATACTCTCATGAGTATCCCATCTTTTGATGCCTTTAAGTCAACGAAAGAACTTCTATGCAATTGTTGAGCCTGTGACTGCTGACCCTCCCGCACCCGTCCCACCTCAGAATCATATCTCATTGTTGCCGAAAAAGAAGAAAAGATATTAGCTTAGGAAATCGTAGATAAGTCTGAAATAACACATACAGCCACAGCGGAAATTTCTGCGTTCATAAGTCTGTTAGTTCGTACAGTTGTCCATTAATTTTTAATTCGATTACTTATGTCTACAGTGATCCCTCGCTACTTCGCGGTTCAACTATCGCGGATTCACGATTTTAAAAATATATATATATGAACACCTAAAATTTTTCATTAAATCCATTGAAATATTAATAATATATATTATTTCCTAGTCTAGGAACAGCAAAACAAGCGTAAAATAGCAAAAAAGCATATTCAGGGGCATTTGAAGTTAAGACAGGCTGTGATCGGTGCAATGGAGGGAGACGACGAATCACAGCTTTCTATTTTGTAATCTGGCCTGTATAACAGTAACAATCTTTATTCTTTTTAATCTAAAGTGTTATTGCTTAACAGTTGTCCTTGATGTTAATACACTACTGTAATGGATAGGTTGTTAACAGTACAGGGAGGGTTTTAAAAGTCCAAATACACGTTAAATAAATACTGTAAATATGGTGTCCCTACTTCGCGGAAATTCAGTTATCGCGGCCGGTCTCTGAACCAATCTACCGCGATAAACGAGGGATCACTGTATTGACATCGTCAGTTATAACATTTGATTTGGCCAGCTGCGATTCATTAATCTACTAACTCCGAGTCAAGGCAAATAGAAAGACTTATACAATTAAGAGAGAAAGTAAAAAACGAAACACAAAAGACAGATATCAGCAAACTGGAAATCGTCTTGAAGATTATACGGTAGATTTTTGCAGGATTGGTCAAGTTCGCATTTTATGAGATGTGAAGAAATCCGACGTTTCAGAAATATCCCAAACTCTGTGAGAACCAAAGAGTTTGCTTTCGAACCAGATGGATCCGGGTTCAGTCCCACTGCGTGGCACCTTGGCAAGTGTCTTCTACTTATAGGCTCGGGCCGAATAAAACCTCGTGAGGGGATTTGGTGGACGGAAACTGAAAGAGGCCCGTCGTATATATGTATATATATATATATATATATATATATATATATATATATATAATATATATATATATGTGTGTGTATATGTATGTGTGTGTCTGTGTGTGTCTGTGTTTGTCCCCCAACATCGCTTGACAACCGATGCTGGTGTGTTTACGTCCCCGTACGTAACTTAGCGGTTCGGCAAAAGAGACCGATAGAGTAAGTACTAGGCTTACAAAGATTAAGTCCTGGGGTCGATGTGCTCGGTTAAAAGGCGGTTCTTCAGCATGGCCACAGTCAAATGACTGAAACAAGTAAAAGAGTAAAAGAGTAAAATAGTTGAAATACTTTCTTTCTCTCAAAGAAAGGGACACTTTCTAAATGTCAGATTCTCCATCTCCCAAAGATTCATGAATCTATTCAAATTCACACATTATATAGCACAATAATTTACAGGCGATATTTTCACGACTGCAACAAAAATAAAAACCAAATCGTTATATTGTTAACATGTGCAAAAAGATAATCTAAACTATGAACTAATGTGACCGATTCTACATGGTTATTCAACCGGCTAAAAATAGATACTCTTTTACTTGTTTCAGTCATTTGACTGTGGCCGTGCTATGGCACCGCATTTTAGTCGAGCAAATCGACCCCGGGACTTATTCTTTGTAAGCCTAGTACTCATTTTATCGGGCTCTTTTGCCGAAACGCTAGGTTACGGGGACGTAAACACACCAGCATCGGTTGTCAAGCGATGTTGGTGGGGGGGAAACACAACACACAAACACACACCACACACACACACACACACACATATATATATATTATACATATATATATATATATATATATATATATATATATATATATATATATACATATATATACACATATATATATATACATATATATATATACGTGTGTACCGTTGGCGATTTTTTTCCTCTGTCTTCCCTTCTCTGGATCTTACCTTCTCCTATGTTTCCGACGAAGAGCTCCGCTCGAAACGTTAAACCCTCCTTCTTCCCTTCCTTCCTGAGCGTCCAATAATACTATATTTGTTCCACGTCCTCGCGTTGTTGTGTTTTCTCTTTGTGTTTTCATGTTTGGATTAACTATATATATATATATAAATATGTATATATATATACGACTGGCTTCTTTCAGTTTCCGTCTACCAAATCCACTCACAAGGCTTTGGTCGGCCCGAGGCTATAGTAGAAGACACTTGCCCAAGGTGCCACGCAGTGGGACTGAACTCAGAACCATGTGATTGCTAAGTAAGCTACTTACCACACAGCCACTCCTACGCCTAAAAGGTGTTAATTCTTTTCAAAACACTCTCTGCCATTAAATTAAATACAAAGATAGATGAGGTCCTTGGATACTCCGAAGAAAAGTAAATGAATAAAGGATGTCATTGTTGAACTGGATTTGATCTCAGGTCTTCGCTATAAGGGTTGACGATAGGCTAAGCAACAACAATAGCAACAACATCCGCAACAGTAGCAACAGCAGTGGAGGCGCAATGGCCCAGTGGTTAGGGCTGCGGACTCGCGGTCGGAGGATCGCGGTTTCGATTCCCAGACCGGGCGTTGTGTGTGTTTAATGAGCGAAAACACCTAAAGCTCCACGAGGCTCCGGCAAGGGGTGGTGGCGACCCTTGTTGTACTATTTCGCCCCAACTTTCTCTCACTCTTTCTTCCTGCTTCTTGTCTCCGACTTCCTACGCAACCGCTGAGCCTGGATGCACATTCATCCATCCGTCGATGCTCTCGGTGTCGGGGGTTGACCTGCTTTCTCTTCTGCGGGTCTTACGAATAGCAAAGGACCACGTTACGGACTTCTCCTTCTACAGAGGCGTGATCTTGCGAGCTCTGGGACGAAGACCGTTCGCTCAACAGCAACAGCAACAGCAGTAGCAACAGCAAGACAATAACAGCTTTAAAACAGTTTCTATTGGATTCTGAATGCAATCGACAATTTCTGTTATAGTATCCTGAATGAAATATCTGGTTATATAATCAAATTTATATGAACAGATAGCTAATTATTTGTCCAGCACCTATGCAAAAACATTATGCTCTCTCTCACTCTCTCTCTCTCTCTCTCTCTCTCTCTCTCTTCTCTCTCTCTCTCTTCTCTCTCTCTCTCTCTCTCGTAGCCGAAGGGTAGGAGCCTGTGACCTCAGATTCATCACTTCCTAACGATTGACTAACTGTTCCTGACACAATCAATCTCCAATTTCTTTTGATCCTATATTTTGCTGTATTTATTCCAATCTCTGAGATTCTGTAGCTGGAAGGCATTGTTTTCGATTACGTCAAATACTTCGAAGCAATTTCTCCAATGTGATTATATACTCATCTGTATTCGACATTCTCATCTGCAGCGACTTCATGGCAAGCGCTGTATTCTATTTGTGACCAATTATAAAATGATACGTGGCGTCGAAGTTTGCTTGACAACCATGCGATTCCGAATTCGATCACACGGCATGGCACTTTGGGCAAGTGCCACCTACAACAACTTCTTGTTGACCAAGGACTTGTGTGTGGAATTTGATAAACGAAAAGTGTGCGAAAGTTATTGGGTTGTCCGGAAAGTTCGTGCCGATTTTTAAAGGAAAGAAAAAGATCAATAAATATTTGCCATTACATTTTAATCAACCAAATACCAACCATTTTGTTGCACAATGCGTTTCCATCTTTTCTTTAGCTTGAAAATACCTTCTTCCCAGAATTGAGGTGGTTTCATGACAAAGAATTCATCAAGGTATCTTTTTACGTCATCCAGGGAATTGAAATTTTTACCATTAAGACTATTCTGCAGAGACCTGAATAAGCGGAAATCCGAAGGAGCAATATCTGGTGAATATGGAGGGTGGGGTAACACATCTCAGCCGAGCTGAAGCAATTTTTGTCTGGCTCCCACCGCATCAAGTGCAGAAAATGAACTTTCTTTTCTTCCATTTTAAAGGGTTACAGAATTAACACAGGTTATAGGAACATAAACTTTCTTCCACGAAAAGATAGCTTAAACTGTGCTTTAAATGGAGGTGTAGTCAAATCCTATTTTATGGACTCAACCATGTTCTAAAATAAGTCGAAATGTAAGCTACTATAAATCGGCACGAACTTTCCGGACAACCCAATATTTTGTGTAAGCGCGCGTGTATGTATGCTTGTATGGATGTGTGTATACTTGTATATATATATATATACACTACCGTGTTTTCCCTATATAACTGAAATCATTCAATATTTAACGGTATTTCATTTGGTTACGACTAAATGGCGGCGTATCGATCATGATGTAATACACACCATATAATCAATATGACAACAGCATTGTTCTCGTCCATGTCTTCAAGAATGTTATCTGACTTGTCACCTAATACGTTATTGAAATTATTGTAAACCATGGAATAAATGTAAAACCAGCCACTCCGTTCTTCACATGTTTTATGCATATATATAAATATATAAGGCGGCGAGCTGGCAGAAACGTTAGCACGCCGGGCGAAATGCGTAGCCGTATTTCGTCTGCCGTTACGTTCTCAGTTCAAATTCCGCCGAGGTCGACTTTGCCTTTCATCCTTTCGGGGTCGATAAATAAAGTACCAGTTACGCACTGGGGTCGATGTAATCGACTTAATCCCTTTGTCTGTCCTTGTTTGTCCCCTCTATGTTTAGCCCCTTGTGGGTAGTAAAGAAAATATATATAAATACATACATTCTTTTATTTTTTTATTCTTTCATTTGTTTCAGTAATTTGACTGCGGTCATGCTGGAGCACTGCCCTTAGTCGAACAAATCAACCCCAGGATTTATTCTTTGTAAGCATTGTACTTATTCTAATTGTCGCTTTTGCAGAACAGCTAAGTTACGGGGACGTAAACACACCAACATCGGTTGTCAAGCGATGTTGGGGGACAAAGTTTCAAATAGTTAAGTTCAGTGGGGCCAGATTTTATGGTGACGCAGGAAAAAATTTTGACACTCATGGAATAAGACATAAAGGAGACTTTAACGTATTTTATGTGCTTATAGAAGGCCTAGTGGTTAGGGTGTTGCACTCACGATCACAAATTCTTGGTTTCGATTCCCGAACTGGGCGGTGCGTTGTGTTCTTGAGCAAAGTACTTCATTTCCAATTCCTCTTCGATCACTTCGAAATCTGACGTGTGGCATACTATGCACCTGTATAGGTAATATTGATTTGACGGACGAAATGAATTAATGTACATCACAAACATTTAATCACTCTAAACAAATCAACTCTGTGCAGGTTGTTCTACAAGAAGTTGCCGAACCCTCATCTGTCGCCAAACGACGGGAAAGACCACCATAGATAACTAAAAAGCTGTTCCTTCAATGATGTAATTGCTTCAGTTTCAAACCAAGTTACTCTTGCTACAGTTTAAAGTTTTCACATAAAATTTATAAAGGATAGTTATAGCTGCGTGATAAATAGCTTGCTTACCAACCACATGGTTCTTGGTTCCGTCCCACACCTTTGGCAAGTGTCTTGTACTATAGCCTCGGGCCGACCAAAGCCTTGTGAGTGGATTTGGTAGACGGAAACTGAAAGAAATCCGTCGTATAATATATATATATATATATATATTATATATATATATATATATATATATAATATATATATATATATATTATATATGTGTGTGTGTGTGTGTGTGTGTGTATGTATATATAGAAAAACATACATACACACACACATATATATATATATATATATATTTATATATGTGTGCATATGTATATGTTTATGTGATTGTGTTTGTCCCCCAATCATCGCTTGACAACCGATGCTGGTGTGTTTACGTCCCCGTAACTTAGCGGTTCGGCAAAAAGCAACCAATAGAATAAGTACTAGACTTACAAAGAACAAGCGCTGCGGTCGTTTTGGTCGACTAAAGGCAGTGCTCCAGCATGACTGCAGTCAAATGACTGAAGCAAATAAAAAAAATAAAAGAATAAGATGGAGAAATTAATGGTGATGATGGATTTGTTTGAAGACATCGTTAATAAATTGTCTTCTCAACATATTTCTGTGGCTTTAAATTTCTCCATATCTTAGGCTTCGGACCGCAAATCTTTTTTTCTATCTTTCAACCTACTTCCCAGCAAATATTCCTTCCATAATGACAAACCATAAAATATTTTCTACCTGTTTCTCCTCTCCCCACTTTTATTTTCCGTCTTGTATACATACACATGCACGAGTATATACAACCACGCTTTTAAAATATCATACACTCACGTATTTATCAACACGGTTGTGCTGACAAGCGTTTACTTAAAAATAAAGATATACATGTATATTCCTGAAATATGTACGCGTGTGTATGTAAGTATATTGTGTGCATCGACGAAATGTTTTTCAAGCTTCGTAACGTACAGTATTGGCTAAAATATCTAGATATATAACTTCTGCAGTTCATTATAACACATCAGTAATGTATGTCTGTATATATATATATATATATATATATATATATATACAAACATACACACACATACATTAATGATGTGTCATAATGTACTGATGAAGTTTATATATATATATATATATATATATATATACATACACACATACATTAATGGTGTCTGGTGTGTTATAATGTACTTTAGAAGATATATATAGATGTCTGAGCGTCTTATTAATATTTTGCATGTACCACGTCCTCGCGTTGTTGTTTTTTCCTTGTTTTTTGTCTGCTTTTTTTTATTGATTACATGTGTGTGTGTGTGTGTGTATGTGTGTGTGTGTGTGTGTGTGTGTGTGTGTGTGTGTGTGTGTGTGTGTGTATACTTACATACACACGCGCACATATTTCAGGAATATGCATGTAAGTATGTCTTCATTTTCAAGTAAACGCTTGTCAGCACAACCGTGTTGATAAATACGTGAGTGTATGATATTTTAAAAGCGTGGTTGTACATACACGTGCATGTGTATGTATACAAGACGGAAAATAAAAGTGGGGAGAGGAGAAACAGGTAGAAAATATTTTATGGTTTGTCATTATGGAAGGAATCTTTGCTGGGAAGTAGGTTGAAAGATAGAAAAAAAGATTCGGTGATAGGTTATTTTAAAAGCATTCTGGTGATGCTATATTGCTTTAATTATCGATTTTTTTGGCTTTGAGACAAGTCCATTGGTAAATAAAATAGATGCTTAGTTGATTGAATCGAGCCAAAATACTGTTCAACAAAGAATTTCTGACAGGAATGATTTTTTTTTTTGTGTGTACTAGTAAGTATTTTCTGGTGTTGATTTCAAAAGTGTCTTTCGTTTTTCAGCTACAGGTATAGCATAGATTAGACCTTTCATTGGGTTGTCAATTTCAAATGTTTTCAATTTTTTTTTAGATGATAATGATAATGAACTCCGTTCATTATCATTTAATAATCATGACTTGTGAATATAAAACCCTCTAGATATTGTCTGCTATATTTCTGTGTATTTTTCAACAAAGATGCAACTACGAACTATCGTATTGTATTTCATAATAATCTGTTGTAATAATTGGTGCCAAAGACAAGATGTGCGCATCGCATGGAATTTGCTCTGTTTTTTTTTTTTTCAATTGTCCCCCAACATCGCTTGACAACCGATGCCGGTGAGTGTACGTCCCCGTAACTTAGCGGTTCGGCAATACAGACGGATAGAATAAGTACTAGGCTTATAAAGAATAAGTCCTGGGGTCGATTTGCTCGACTAAACGGCGGTGCTCTAGCATGGCTACAGTCAAATGACTGAAACAAATAAAGGAGTAAAAGAGTAAAGAGAATTGTTTAAGCAAAAATCAATGCTTTTGATAGCCGTGTTAAAAAAATAGAAAAACATCATCCTAAACGCAAAGACTTCATTATACTGACTGTTTTGTTGTTGATAGAACTGGGTTTTGTTGTTAATATAACTTTCGGGGTCGATTAAATAAGTACTAGTTACGCACTGGGGTCCTTTGTCTGTCCTTGTTTGTCCCCTCTATGTTTAGCCCCTTGTGGGTAGTAAAGAAATAGATATAACTGGGTTCGCCTTTTAAAAAGAACGCACACGACTGCCAACTCAAAACATAGTATATGATGCAGACTAATTTAACATAATTAAATATTGTCCATTCATTCCGATGACAATGATGATCTAACGCTCGATAAATGAGACAGTGCTGGAAGTGCAATTGTTACAGTATTGGGTCTTCTACAAATCCTGAATACATACATGAAAATATACACTTCCAAGGTTGTTTGTCCATGAGTGTTTGAATGACACTGTCTAAAACGAAATCAAATGTTCTTGCTCCAAGACTAAAGACATGTCATACATTTACTCTATATGTTCAAGTGAAAGAAATTTTAATTTGGAAGCATACTTTATAGTATAGTTTGTACTTGTATACTAATGATTTCAATGAACTCTTCACAAAATTGTTTCAGATTTATGTCTCATCAGATTTGCTTCTCTTTGTAGGCACATTCCAGAGAAGTATGAAAGAAGCTTTACAGCACAATAAAATTAAAAAGGGATGCATCCTTGCCCGCTTTGTTCATACGAAAGAAAAATATTGCAATAGATGCACTGCTTGTTGCTATTTAATATGTCATCTTCAGCAATGGAAATTCTGTGAAGATCACAAAGTTGTTGGCATGATAACAGGCATGTAATGAGGATCAACAAAATTCCCTTGTTTCTTATAACTATAGGAGAATCATGCAACCATTGATAGCTCGAGTAAACTAGTGGCCTCTAAGGTTGTGTTGTGTTCGGTCTGTTTCTTCAGTTTATCCCCAAGTTATATATTTCTATCAACTAAAGAAAATATTGTTGAAGAACTGGGTAAAATCAATTCAAAAGGATTTCAATTCTTTTTTGGAAAGAAAAAGAAAAACCTATTCCTAAATATTCGACAAGGCGAAAATTTTTGTGGTTCCGAGTCAGTAAAATTTTAAAAGATATTGGATATGAGCCAAACGCAAATTACTAAATAAAAATTTTTATAATTTTTTTAATGGTTATGGGGGCCGAGGACATTCATGATGCTTCTTATGAAATAGATTGTAGGCGTAGGAATGGCTGTGTGGTAAGTAGCTTGCTTACCAACCACATGGTTCCGGGTTCAGTCCCACTGCGCGGCACCTTGGGCAAGTGTCTTCTACTATAGCTTCAGGCCGACCAAAGCCTTGTGAGTGGATTTGGTAGACAGAAACTGAAAGAAGCCCGTCGTATATATGTGTATATATATATATATATATATATATATATTATATATATATATATATATATATGTATATATATGTATGTGTGTGTTTGTGTGTTTGTGTATCTGTGTTTGTCCTCCTAACATCACTTGACAACCGATGCTGGTGTGTTTATGTCCCCGTAACTTAGCGGTCTGGCAAAAAAGACCGATAGAATAAGTACTAGGCTTCCAAAGAATACGTCCTGGGGTCGATTTGCTCGACCAAATGCGGTGCTCCAGAATGGCCGCAGTCAAATGGCTGAAGCAAGTAAAAGAGTAAAAGAGTAAAAAAAGAGAGTGTATATTATTAAAATTCATTTTCTACATTCCCAACTACATTTCTTTTCAGGAAACTTTTAATGTAGTAAGTGATAAACAAGGAAAACCGTTCTAGTTATATTTTCGTGGAGTGTAAAAGAGATAGCATCGATTATAACTGATCTCTTTTAGAGGCGCATATCACTACATCTCAAACTAAGCTTATTAGATAGTCATATTCATATTTTAAACACGGCATCATACATAATTTTCAATTATATGTGTGTCTAATTGAATCGATGATATAAAATGAGATTAAATTAATTATGTACGAACTAATCAAATATCTGCTCCGTATTTCCGGTTCAAGTAAATTTTCTATGAGATATTTAATACTCTTTATCTAATGATTATAATGAGAATATAAAAAAAACTGATATATTAAAAATATAGACAAGGGAGAAGCTAAACTTTGAATCAATATCCAAGCCTTACTTTATTATTTAAAATAATAGCTTCTCCCGTAAGTAAGATCGTTAGCATTTGCAAATGAGGAAGTATGTTTTCTTATTCATTTTACCATTTTCCAACCGACAAACGAACTCATATTGCAAGTTCTTCCTGTTTAAGAAGGATTAGATGTACAATGATCCCTCGTTTATCGCGATAGCTTGGTTCCGAGACCGGCCGCGATAACTGAATTTCCGCGAAGTAGGGACACCATATTTACAGTATTTATTTAACGTGTATCTGGACCTTTAAAACCCTCCCTGTACTGTTAACAACCCATCCATTACAGTAGTCTGTTAATAAAAAGGACAACTGTTAAGCAATAACTTTAGATTTTAAAAAATAAAGATTGTTATTGTATTCGATACGAAAGAAGTTGAAGTAAAATTTGAATGATGATGGTGATGAATTTGCTGCGCAGTAGAAATGATGATGATGAAGCTGGCGACGGTGCCCTTTCCTGGGGCACCTCTTCCACTTCTTCCGAAGGTGCAACCGTAGTAGTAGCAGCAGGAACTGGCTCTTTTTTTGCGAGGCTGCAAAAACATTGTGATAGGAATTTGCTGCCGCTGCTTCTTTTTCCGTTCAAAGAGCATCTTGTAGGGATTCGTGACTTCATCGACCTTGTTGCAAAATTGCACAGAACGAACCATATCGTCGTCCCATTCCTGTGACCCCTCTTTTAATTCTTTAGCCAGGTTGCAGAGCTTGGCCAGCCGTTCCAAAGTCAAGCCAGTTTGTTTGACAACTTCTGTTTCTTGCTGCGTTTCTTCTTCTTTGGATTTAATGAAGAATTTTAGGTGTTCATATATATAGGCGCAGGAGTGGCTGTGTGGTAAGTAGCTTGTTTACCAACCACATGGTTCCGCGTTCAGTCCCACTGCGTGGCACCTTGGGCAAGTGACTTCTACTATAGCCCCGGGCCGACCAAAGCCTTGTGAGTGGATTTGGTAGACGGAAACTGAAAGAAGCCCGTCGTATATATGTATATATATGCGTGTGTGTGTTTGTGTGTCTGTGTTTGTCCCCCTAGCATTGCTTGACAACCGATGCTGGTATGTTTATGTCCCCGTTACTTAGCGGTTCGGCAAAAGAGACCGATAGAATAAGTACGGGGCTTACAAAAGAATAAGTCCCGTGGTCGAGTTTCTCGATTAAAGGCGGTGCTCCAGCATGGCCGCAGTCAAATGACTCAAAAAAAGGAACAGTAAAAAAGTATGTATTTTTAAAATCCGCGAAGTCGTGAATCCGCGAATTAGCGAGGGATCACTGTAGTGCTGATGAAAGAAAAATAACTCTTGAAATATGCATGTACACTCATTACCTATTTTTAGCAGCAGTGCCCCAGCATGGCCACAACTCGCGAGCTGAAACTAGTAAATGATAACTGAGCCACAACAGATTTTATTTCGATTGTATTAGTTTTCTTAACCATTAACGAAGCAAGGTCAGTGAGACATGCTTATATTTTCCAACAGAAAATAGAATGAAATTATTGTTTCATGCGTTGTTGCTGCTGCCATTCAGCCCCAGGTCCGCTTTGATCAAGTAAATCTATGTAAGAGTGCATTATAAAATGGTGTATATTTTCGTCTAAAAATCATAACGTGAGGTTTAAATAGAAATATGACTGCTGTTCCTATTGTGCAATTAACGTATTTTCCCATTTATTGATCAGAGGAATAATAACAATGCTTCCAGCCATTTTGAAGCCTCCAAGAATTTTATTATCTATGAAATAACCTCCTCTCCAATATATTCGAGAAGCTTCCCTTATCTATTAAATGCATTAAAACATTTTACAATACAGCTGTTAATCTAGATAACAGTTCCATGATTCTCAAATGTATTACTATTAATCTAAATCCTTACGTTTACTAGCATTTATTAGGATTTTAATTCTGAGTTTCATTATTTTTAATGGTGGCTTTGTTTTATAACATTTGTAAATATTTAGACGAGCAGTTTACCTTTCTTAACTAAGTATTTTGCTTAGCGCATGATCATATCAATATTTATATTTTTCTTTCCTTTTTTTCGTTTGGATAAATAGACTGTGGTTATTCGTTTGGCTTATCTATTACACACTTTTTTCAGTTGTTAGTATATTTTTTATTATATTTATTCGAAATCAATGTCAATCAACGCGTAATGGATGAAACCATTTCCCCCACTTTACAATAAACATGTGAAGGTCTAATTCAATTGGTAATATGCGCTAATAATGTGTTTTGAAAGTGCTGGCAAGATGGATCTCTATTACAATCAATCACTAGAAAACACAACACATGATGCAATTTAAACAGTGCGTTTAGCTCTACTCTAATTCCATCTAATTCTAAAAACATTAATCATTAGGAGAATAATTACCGATATATATTATATATATATATATATATATATATATATATTATATAATATATATATATAATATATATATATATATAATATATATATATATATATATATTATATATATATTATATATATATATATATATAATATATATATATATATATATATATATATGTATATATTATGAGGTTTATCACATTTGAAATATAGTGTTTTGCCTCTCATGTTGTTACAACAAATGCAACGTGGCATCCACTTTAGGGATTAAAACTATATATCACTTAGATTATATGTTAAGAGGGTTTATAAAAAAGGGAAAGTGCATGGTATCTAGAAAATGAATTATATCATGAAACACGAGCATTTTCGAAACGAGGAAATGAGTTTTGATTTGATGTGGCCTTTTGGTTTTTTTTTCTTTTTCGTTATTTACCTTATTTTAGGAACCGAAGCAGTAGTGCGGACTTCATTTGAGGTTTCAGCATAGTCAATGGTCTGTTTCGTTTGTAAACATTTGCTGCTATAACTCCCCGACCAATTTATTCGGCTCAATTATTTAAGATTAACTTTTCTGCTCGAGTACGCAACGCTGATATATGTTGTATGATTCCACAAGAGATTTTTTCGATAACCACACAACCCGGTTAAATTAGCAGCTAAACAGTCATCAAATGATAACATATCGCCATAAATAAGGTCAAAAATACACTGGATAATGTAGTCGTAAACAACACGAGTTATTCACGGCTAGAATATCTTTGATATCGAACCTACTCGATCAGATCTGGCCTGGGGCTAAACAACGACTTATCTCGTGAAATACGAATGCAAATTCTATATAACATTCGGAAAGCAAGATATATCGCTGGATATCTTAAAAGCACGGAGAAATATTTTACTGCATATTGATTGCTTGCATTGGCATAAGGTTACAGATATACAGGAAAGCAGGAATGGGCTATAATTGATTGAATCGACCACAACAGTACAAGCTTCACTGCTAGCTGTATTGACTCATGAGGCAGGAGAAGCTAAGGCATACCCAATGGAATTTGATTACAGGAATTGTAATGAAGAAACTAATACTGTAAAATATTTAGTCTCCACTGTTCCTACCGCTCCTTCAGCTTTGTATTTTCGATATCAAAGTCAGGGAGAATAACCGTCGTCTCCTATTCTACTAATTTTATTTCTCCCTTTTCTTTACATTATCGACGACGATGACAACGACAATTATGATGATTACATCAACCACTCCTACTCATAAGTAGGCTTGTGCCTATGCGCTACCCGTTCGGGATAAGCTCTACAAACACGGCTCGAGAAACACGGGGCCGACCTGCCCGAGATGCGGTCAGAGCGACGAAACCGTTCTGCACGAACTCGTGCAGTGTCCAACCATTTCCGACCTGTGGGCTTATGTCGAACAACTGTTGTCACGTGTGGGACGAGTCGGTTTATCAGCCGAGTCTATCGTCAATATTGTCACGCCTCCTTCCTTCAAACGGGAAGGAAGAGTTATTTTCATCATTCTTGTGGCTATGGCGAAAGAAATCTGGTGGACGCGTCTGAAAGGATTGGAGACAAACACTTTCCTCTCTGGTCAATCTCTCATCAACTTCTTCAAGAATCACTTGAAAAGGAAAGTGAGAGTAGAGAGGGAAGTTTTGTCTAGCGAATGTTTCAAAATAATGATAGGCGAATGTAGCAAGGATGGCACGTATGAATGACGAAGCCACCTTGAGCATAATCCTATGAACCCGGAAAAATTTAAAACAGAGAGTTACTTACTTGCAAATAAATGTGTTAACATATGACATTATTGACCGAGGTTACCGTGGCCTTTTCTGTAGGCTTTTCTTTCCACGGATAAACTTTATCTGCTTCCCCCTTTACACTTTACATCATGACATTTCTGTGATACACGATCCTTATTGATCGTTTTCTTTTCTTTCCTTTTTACGATCCATTTTGATCGAAAACCTACCCCACTTTTTTTTCCCCCCAAAAAGAAAAGCTCTGCTTTGTAATTTGTCCCGTCTATGTTCAGCCCTGTGTGGCTAATAAAGAAACATATCCTCGTTAAATGTATTTTAGTCTATTCCAGTAAGTTTCGAACACTTCTTGATAGTTTTGCTCTCCCATCAGTTTCGACAGATGAGCGTCCAAGTGCCGAGTATTCCACAGGCACGTGCACCTTTAGAGCAATTCTCTAGTAGAATCAATATGACGAGTAGGACAAAACTGGACATTTGAATTACCGTTATAGTCCATCCGATGAATTTTTATACAGCTTTCGTTAACTTACTTCCACTCACAAAGTCTGGGTCGACCTGAGGTTATAGAAAAAGCGTTTTCAAAGCAGCAGGATGTAAGCCGGATCGAAAATCTAGACCATATGATTGCAAAGCTATTTTATTTTCCGCTCTCACTCATACCAGTGCCTATATTATCTGGAGGGGTTTTGCCGCTGTTGCTGCTGTAGTCATTGTTTTTGTTGCTGCTGCTGCTGCTGAGCGAACGGTCTTCGTCCCAGAGCTCGCAAGATGGGAGAAGTCCGAAACGTGGTCCTTTGCTATTCGTAAGACTTGCAGAAGAGGAAGCAGGTCAACCCCCAACACCGAGAGCATCGACGGATGGATGAATGCGCCATCCAGGCTCAGCGGTTGCGTAGGAAGTCGGGGACAAGAAACAGGAAGAAAGAGTAAGAGAAAGTTGGGGCGAAAGAGTACAACAGGGGTCGCCACCACCCCCTGCCGGAGCCTCGTGGAGCTTTAGGTGTTTTCGCTCAATAAACACACAGCGAGTCCGCTGCCCTAACCACTGGGCCATTGCGCCTCCTTTTGTTGCTGTTGACGGTAGTGGTAGAGCTGCTACTAGTTTGTTTGTTCTGATTCTGTAGTCACTGCTGTGGTTAGAGCTAGTGCTGTTGAGGTGTTTTTTCCCTATTTGCAGGCCGTGGAAGAAGAGGCTGTACCCGTAGTCTTTGCCGTCTCTTCCCTTAGAACGTGGAGATTGATGCCATTAATATTCCTTTTAACTTTGCAAACCAACACCTGTAGGAAATATGTGAGCAAAGAGAGAATTCTAGAGGGCCTACGTTCTCGGAAGGAAGAATTGAACGTTGTGATTGGTGCGAATCCTAGGGACCTTATACGCAGCATTGATAGGAGGAGGAGGAAGAGGAGGAATTAGTGAGATAGGAGTGTGTGAGTGGCGGTGGCATGAATCTAGCCTGCTCCTAATAGCAAAAGCCACTATAGTAAAGGTAGAAAAGGCAGAAAAGAGAAATGTCTGTGGGTTTGGACAGAATCTGGAGCATGTCTGTGAGTAACTTTATGCCAAACAGACGTGTAGCCTATTTTTGCATTTGGTCTAAGATGTCCCTGCATGCTGCAACAGTGCTACCTCGAATGTGAGAGTAGTACTCCTCTATGGACCTCATCTGAGCTTTATGGAATATCAATAGGTGTTAGAGTTTGAATTATCTTCTGGATCTGAAGAGAAAGGCTAGTCGTAGAGATGTGATTCTTGCTATGTTTAGGATGCGCTTTCGCCAATATAGATCTTCGTGGATAGAAAAAAAAACAACAATTTGAACTATTTTGACGGTTATAACTGAGTGTTATTCATGATTAAGCGGGGTGTGGAACGATATGATTGTGTTTGTGTTTTCTTGCAAGTGATATGATTGATATATCTCAAGTGAAGAATACTTTCGAAATCTCTGTTATTGCAGTCAGCGTGTATTTGGTTTCTGCTGTCTAAGATGCGAGGGAATGATGAATAGTTGGCGAATTTTAAGAAATGAAGGATAGTGCCGTCATCATAAGAATAACTTTTCTTGGATACAATAGAAAGCGAATCATTGATATATGGAAGGGGAAGAATGTGTTGATGCTGCATTTGTTGTGGTTGTTTCTGCTATAATTGCTATAACATTTCACTGCAGAGAATTATTTTCTGCAGAATTAATTCCGGTATTTTGACGCGCCAAAACGAAGACTTTTGAAATATAGCCCCAAATGTAATTGGTAGAACTATATACACATTCAATCTCATGCGGACGTTTCGTGTATAGTTCTTCAAATTATATTTTGCCATGACGCTCACACTGACGAGCTGCGGATATTTACGTAAGTGATTACGTAAGTGGTAACAACGAAACTGGTTTGTGATTAATCTGTATATTTTGTATATTTTTATTTGTCTTGCTCGTTTACGTTCTGGCGTTTGCTAACTTTT
>NC_043001.1:19074095-19076595 GCF_006345805.1 Octopus sinensis
GAAGAAATGAGTTGCGACGTCACAGGTGCCAAGCTGTATCGACCTTTGTCTTTCCCTTGGATAACACTGGTGGCGTGGAGAGGGGAGGCTGGTATGCATGGGCGACTGCTGGTCTTCCATAAACAGCCTTGCTCGGACTTGTGTCTAGGAGGGTAACTTTCTAGGTGCAATCCCATGGTCATTCATGACCGAAGGGGGTCTTTACCCTTTATGTGTATTTGTGTTTGTGTGATCATGTATTTGTGTATGTATGTATGTGTGTGTTTGTGTATGTATGTAGTGCTTTATTGCAGCTGAAAAGATTCCACAAACCTTTACTCAGAATTCCACGAAACTGATCATCATCTCATTATTGTCCGATGATCAGAAACATGAAACTCCGAGTAGCAGGTTGTGAAATCTTTTCAGCTTCAGTAAAGCTCTTTTCACTCTACATTAAGTATCCGAGTACTATATTCTTTCCTTCGTTTAGCAGTTATGTGCTTGCATGTGTGTACATACAATAAAGTAAGCAAACGATGTGCATTGTGCGACGTCGATGTACCAAGGGTTGAAGACAAAGAATACAACAAAGAGAAAAATTAGGCGAAAGCAGAGTAAACTGGAAAGTAGACGAAAACTGAATGGATGAGAAATTAGACGTCGACATGACATACGGAATATTCGCAGCTATGTTTTCCCTTTCAGTCAAAGACGCAAAATATCATGGCAGTTTCACACCAATTACCTTTGATAGTGGTGAATTGTGTAGGCACTAGTACTTTTATTAAGGTACTGAAAAGAAAGTAAATGTGTGCTCCGGGTTCAGTCCCACTGCGTGGTACCTTGGGCAAGTGTCTTCTACTAGAGCCTCGGGTCGACCAAAGCCTTGTGAGTGGATATGATAGACGGAAACCGAAAGCCCGTCGTATATATGTATATATATGCATGTGTTTGTGCGTCTGTGTTTTCCCACCACCATCGCTTGACAACCGATGCTGGTGTGTTTACGTCCCCGTAACTTAGCGGTTCGGCAAAAAGGACCGATAGAATAAATACTAGGCTTACAGAGAATAAGTCCTGGGGTTGATTTGCTCAACTAAAGGCGGTGCTCCAGCATGGCCACAGTCAAATGACTGAAACAAGTAAAAGAGTAAGAGAGAAACAAACAAGACATTATATAAATACGACAACGAATTATGCATATGTAACAGCACGAAGCCTTACGGCTAATACAAACAAAAAATAAATATTATATATATATATATATATATATATATATAATTATTTATTTCTTCGTTTGTATTTAGCCGTATATATATATATATATATTATATAGGTATATATATATATATATATATATATATATATATATATACTTTATATATATATATATATATATATATATATAATATATAATATATATATATACTTTATTTTAAGCAGCAGAAAATTCAACAAAATCTGTTACTCTGAGTTTCTCGTTGCCGTTCATCAGACAGTTATATTATATAACGGGAAGCTTTATGAAAATAAACAAAAGACGAAGGCAGGTGGAATACAAACAAACAATTGTATTAGTATGGCGCTCAGGAATATAAATAAAACAAGTCTTTTACGTTTCGAGCCTACGCTCTTCAACAGAAAGATACACAGTAAAGAAACACGGAGAGAAACAAGGAGAGAAACAAATGCGTGCAGAAGCTAGCGATTCAACATATATATATGACGAGCTTCTTTCAGTTCCTATCTATCAAATCCACTCACAAGGCTTTGGTTGGCTCGAGACTATAGTAGAAAGACACTTGCCCAAGATGCCACGCAGCGGGACTGAACCCAGAACCATGTGGTTGGTAAGCAAGCTAAATGCCACACAACCACTCCTGTGCCTAAACATATATATCTACACACACACACACACACGTAAATATATATATATATATATATATATAATATAATAATAATAAATATTAGGGAATAAATCCAATTTACAGGGAAAAAATCAGATTTAGGATTAAATCCAATTTTATAGTAAAATATTATAAAATATTATTAGAGACAAAACCACTATTTTGTAAAACAACAAGGAAAGACTTAATCAATACATAAAATTTTAATAAATAGTCAAAAAAACCGCCACTACAATTGTTTCTTGTCTTGATCGACAATCTTCAGGTGGACTTCCAATAAGTCAGTTTCAAATTATGAAGAATTTGAAACTGACTTATTGGAAGTCCACCTGAAGATTGTCGATCAAGACAAGAAACGATTGTAGTGGCGGTTTTTTTTTACTCTTTTTTCTCTTTTCTCTTACTTGTTTCAGTCATTTGACTGCGGCCATGCTGGAGCACCGCCTTTAGTCGAGCAAATCGACCCGGGACTTATTCTTTGTAAGCCCAGTACTTATTCTATCGGTCTCTTTTGCCGAACCGCTAAAGTTACGGGACGTAAACACACAAGCATCGGTTTGTCAAGCAATGCTAGGGGACAACACAGACACACAAACACACCACACACATAC
>NC_043001.1:19081595-19086595 GCF_006345805.1 Octopus sinensis
AAATTTCTTCAAGGAGTAAAAGACAATCCACCTATAACTGGATACAGCTCACTCAACAAGAGCTCTCTCCTCAAATTGACCATGATACCGCAAAACCTGATTTTAAAGGGATTTAGATAATCCTATCGGGTGGTGGTTTTAAGTTGGATATGGCCTGGACCAATCTTTAGTCGAAACATAACTAAGTTTTATATATAGGTGCACAAAGACATATATACATTTATACATACATGTGTGTGTGTGTATGTGTGCGTGTGTGCTTGTGCGTGCGTGCTTGTGTATGTGTGTGTGTGTGTGCGTGTACCAAATAGCGATCGCAATGGCTTTGGCACCCTGAGATTTGGTACCAATTAACAGCGCCCAGTTGCAATGACACTACGAAGTAAAATCCACATCGTAGCATGCTTGCTTTACATTCTGCCATCTGCGTGCCTATTTGGTGAAACCAGGAGCGACAGCTGGAATCATAAAAATTCCGGTGAGATTCTTTTACTCTCAACCCTTGTGACTAATAACTATAAAGGAGTATGTGCTTTTACACCGCCTGAAGAGACACATAAATTTCGAAACAGAAGGATACGTAGTGAAAGTGTTGCTAAAATGTGAGATCTCGCTTATGCTTTATATAGTGTATCTGAAACTGGCTCTTTCCGTCTATTCCTTTTCTCAATACACTTGTGAAACAGCCTCAAGCATTTCATAATCTCAGCTTATTTTGTGAGCACGTTCTGTAAAAGTATCTTGCTAAGATTAATTTGACGGTATCATTCGAATACGTGTCACATTACCAAATACACTCACACACACGTACGCACACACACACAATGTAGCGTATGTATTTTGTAAATGAAGATACAGTTTTAACACAGCTATGTGTGAAAAATAATGAACGTCGTTACTCTACATCACTTATCTCTCCGAAGGCAGAATTAGCGTCAGCCTAATTTATTTCTAGTGTTCGTAAACATTACTAGAAAGAATGTTCAGTTAGTGATTGGCGGCTTATAAATATTTATACGGCATACAATCTAGGATTCAACTACACTTGTAAGACTAATTAGTATAATTGTTCATGCACTAACAGGTTGGATTAGTCTACAGTACTTTACACAGTATGTTTGGATGAGTTGAAAAATAGCATAAAATATAATTTAAACTAAGATGCCATTTAAAATATCTTTATATATAAAAGTGAAGTTGTGTGAGTGTCTGTCTCCTACGATTTAGATTCCTAACTACTCCCACATTTTGCGGTGCAGTTTAACCAAAAGTGGGTATCTTATAGTCATGATTCATATCGAGCCCTTCTGAGTATTAGCGCGCGTCTACGATGAGTCTACGATTTAAAAAAAAATTTACCATAAATTTTTCCCATTTTTAATGCATTTTTTGCTATTATATAAGGGAAGTAACTCTCTAAAAATGCTTATATAGTTATTTCCCTTATAAACCCGAGCAAAGCCGGGCGATACTGCTAGTACCATCTAAAATAAAAGTACTATTTTAACTTTGCTGGGAAGCGTAGACAAAGTAGTTGCATAGTTCTTATTTTTCTCTCTGGAGGGTAATTTAGTGTTTGGAGTGTTAGATTTTCATCATGAAAAAAATGACATTCTCTCTCCTCGAAGACGTGAGTAATTTTGTTTATTTTTCACAGCTTGTCTAAAATTTCATGAATTAATAAAAAGAAAACAGACTTAACACTTCAAATTATCCAGGCGCGATAAGTAACGCACAATGAATTCCTTAGTTAATCCACGTCGTCATCGCCTGCACTGTTATGCAAATTAGACTAATATAGCTGAGTTCTAGTTTGTATACATTATAAATATCTTTGAGCTCTCAAAGGCGGCGAGCTGGCAGAGACGTTAGCACGTCGGGCGAAACGCTTAGCGGCATTTCGTCTGCCGTTGCGTTCTGAGTTCAAATTCCGCCGAGGTCGACATTGCCTGTCACCCTTTCGGGGTCGATAAATTAAGTACCAGTTACGCACTGGAGTAGATGTAATCGTCTTAATCCGTTTGTCTGTCCTTATTTGTCCCCTTTATGTTTAGCCCCTTGTGGGCAATAAAGAAAAAAAAATCGTTAGCACGCCGGGCGAAATGCTTAGTGGTATTTCGTCTGTCGTTACGTTCTGAGTTCAAATTCCGCCGAGGTCGACAAACAAGGAGAGACAAACGGATTAAGTCGATTACATCGACCCCAATGTGTAACTGGTACTTAATTTATTGACCCCGAAAGGATGAAAGGCAAAGTCGACCTCGGCGGAATTTGAACTCAGAACGTAGCGGCAGACGAAATACCACTAAGCATTTCGCCCGGCGCGCTAACGTTTCTGCCAGCTCGCCGCCTTAAAAGACGTTGAGTACAACAATGAAAATAGAAGTGAGCAAGTACCATTACTCTTTTACTTGTTTCAGTCATTTGACTGTAGCCATGCTGGAGCACCGCCTTTTAGTCGAGCAAATCGAACTCAGGACTTATTCTTTGTAAGCCTAGTACTTATTCTATCGTTCTCTTTTGCCAAATCGCTAAGTTACAGGGACATAAACACACCAGCATCGGTTGTCAAGCGATGTTAGGGGTACAAACACAGACACACAAACATATATATATACTTATATACGACGGGCTTCTTTCAGTTTCCGTCTACCAAATCCACTCACAAGGCTTTGGTCGGCCCGAGGCTATAGTAGAAGACACTAGCCCAAGTTGCCACACAGTGGGACTGAACCCGGAACCATGTGGTTGGTAAGCAAGCTACTAACCACGAAGCCGCTACTATTATTTTTCAATCATTATTTTTTCAAAAATTTATTTATATAAATATTGTGTACTTTTGTTCTGTTTAAAGACGACACCTGTAGCTATGTAAAAAGAACTCGGAACGGTTGAACTAGAGAATGTTGCATGTCTTATATTTGTGCTTGTTTGTGTGTGAGTACGTGTGTGTATTTGTGCGTGTGTGAGTGTATTTGTGTGTGTGTGTCTACATGTGAATGTGTGTATGTGTGTTTGCACATTTTTTTCAAATATGCATCAGTTTTTCAGTACAATTGTTTGTAGTTCTCTTTACTTATATCCAGGTGTCAAATTTAAAATCGCAAAGTAGTACACAATATTAATATTAATCAAATTATGAAAAAATGTTTGAAGTAGTCGGGGGGGAAAAAAATGGAAACAATCGCCTTGAGGATTATTATTCAGCGTCAATTTTTTAACGGTTCAACGGTTCTCTCTATATATTAGAAATATTGATTTTCATAAGGTGGAAATAAAGATATTGAGATGACAAATCTAAGAATAACAAAATATAACTGCATTTAAAAATTGTGATGTCAAGTTCGAATATTGAATCGACAAATACAGGCGTAGGAGTGGCTGTGTGGTTATTAGCTTGCTTACCAACCACATGGTTCCGGGTTCAGTCCCACTGCGTGGCACCTTGGGCAAATGTCTTCTACTACAGCTTCGGGCGGACCAAAGCCTTGTGAGTGGATTTGGTAGACGGAAACTGAAAGAAGCCCATCGTATATATACTGCCCTTAGTCGAGCAAATCGACCGCAGGACTTATTCTTTGTATGCCTAGTACATATTCTATCGGTCTGTCTTGCCGAACCGCTAAGTTACGACGGCGTAAACACACTAGCATCGGTTATCAAGTGATGTTGGGGGGAGAAACGCACACATACACATATATATATATATGTGTGTTTATATGTATATGTTTGTGTGTCTGTGTTTCTCCCCCAGCATTGCTTGATAACCGATGCTGGTGTGTTTACGTCCTCGTAACTTAGCGGTTCGGCAAGAGAGACCGGTAGAATAAGTACTAGGCTTACAAAGAATAAGTCCTGGGGGGTCTATTTGCTCGACTAAAGGCGGTGCTCCAGCATGGCCGCAGTCAAGTGACTGAAACAAAGGAAAGAAAAAGATAAAAGAAAACACAAATATGATGGATATATTCCTATACATGAACGTTCTTGCCAGTTTATTCCGAGTCGGTAAAATATCGTTAGGACTACAGAAACGGTTATTCTTTTACCCTTTTACTTGTTTCAGTCATTTGACTGCAGCCATGCTGGAGCATCGCCTTTAGTCGAACAAATCGACCCCAGGTCTTATTCGTTGTAAGCCTAGTATTTATACTATCGTTGTTTTTTTTTTTTTGCCGAACCTCTAAGCTACGAGGACGTAAACACACCAACATCAGTTGTCAAGCGATGGGCGGGAGCACCAACTCAGACACACAATACACACACACACACACACACACACACACACATACACATACACACATATACAACGGGCTTTCTGTGTATCAAATCCACTCACAAGGCTTTGGTCGGCCCGAGGCTATAGTAAAAGACACTTGGCCAAGTTGCCACGCAGTGGGACTGAGCCGGGAACCATGTGGTTGGGAAGCAAGCTTCCTACCACACAGCCACTCCTGCGCCTATTTAGCTTTTTTCATTTAAATACACCAACGAAACAGGACAACAATACAGGAATAATGGTTAATCTCTAAACACTTAACAACAAGGCGTAGGGGTGGCTGTGTGGTAAGTAGCTTGCTTACCAACCACATGGTTCCCGGTTCAGTTCCACTGCGTGGCACCTTGGACAAGTGTCTTCTACTATAGCCTCAGGCTAACCAAAGCCTTGTGAGTGGATTTGGTAGACGGAAACTGAAAGAAGCCCGTCGTATATATGAATATCTCTCTATATATAAACGGCAGTTTGGTGTGTGCGTGTCTGTGTGTCTGTTTGCTTGTACCCTCACCCTGACCACGGCTTTCAACAGATTCTGATGAAACTTGACACACACATAGCCCAATGTCATAATTCAAAACTAACGCAGCGAAAATTTTGAAAAGTTCCCCCAGTTCTGAAAAAAATCGATAAATTCGACATGGGGTTGAGAATCAGAAACACAAACCACAGACTGTCTAGGGGACGCAACTCGACCTTTTTAACTCTCAAAAAAATTTACCATAAT
>NC_043001.1:19089095-19109095 GCF_006345805.1 Octopus sinensis
GGTAAGCAAGTTACTTACCACACAGCCACTCCTACACCTATGATGAAGAAAAATCGATCAATGTGCCGTGCAGTAGGATTGAGCTCCCAACAACGCGGTTACGAAGTGAAATTCTTAACCACAAAAGTAATACCTACATGATATAGGTTGCAAATATATACTGCATTATGACAGCAAGTGTGTTTGAAAATACAGTTCATAATTAAACTAGTAATCGAACATCAATAAAATGTCGATCAGAGCCAATTAATTGGTTAGTAATCGATCCGACTACAGAAAGAGGTTATTAAGTGTATTTAGTTCATTTAAAATCTTTGCGTGCTAAGCTTCACAGTTTCAACAAGTACACACACACACACGCGCGCACGCACGCACGCACGCACGCACGCACACGCAAGCATGCACACACGCGCACACATAAGTACACAAACACACACATACGTATATGTATGAATGCATAATATAAATACATTATTTACATATATATATATATAAATATGTGTGTGTGTGTAGGTGCGTGGCTTAGTGGTTAGGGTGTCAGCACCATGATCGTAAGATTGTGGTTTCGATTCCTAGACCGGGCGACACGTTGTGTTCTTGAACAAAACACTTCGTTTCACATTGCTCCAGTTCACTCAGCTGGCAAAAATGAGTAACGGTGCGATGGACTGGCGTCCCGTCCAGCTGGGGAACACATACGCCATTGAAACTGGGAAACCGGGACCATGAGCCTGGCTAGGCTTTAAAAGGGTGCATTTATTCATTTATTTACATATATATTATAATTATATACATAATTATATCAAGTCGTCAACTTAAAGCATCACCACGCGCTAAGTGTGTTTTTCACGGAGATTTTAAGATAGTAGAAAAAGACTTTAACATCTATTTTTAGCAGCGCGTGGTGATGCTTTAAGCTGAACCCTTGATATAATTATGTATATAATTATAAAATAATTCGTAAAATTTACCTAAAAGGATTTTATTTTCCGCACTGGCTACCTGGTAAAAGCATTATTGATTTTACACTTTATAATTATTAAAATAATTTGTGTGTGTGTGTGTAAATGTACATATATATATATATATCAATTTAATAGTGTTCACTTCCGGACTCTCTCACTCTGTGAAAGTTTCTAGTTCGAATCACACGTGTCTCGAGCTATGTTGAAGATTTTCTATTTTGGATATATTTGGGGTACTTAGGTCTGCTCAGGACTTAGTGCTTGCTTTTTCCATGGGTATGAGTAAGTATTTCATTTATGTCTTACGTATTTATCGCTGAGGAGGAGAAAATTCTTATGAATTAACTCTGAAATTGGGACCAATACGGTAATAACAGAATTTTTTAGAAATTTCTATCGGCTTGTTTCGAGACGCATAAATTATAATGGTTATTGACAATTTTGTCTATTTTGGGCATATTTGGCATTAGAATTTTTCTTTTGCCCTTATTTTATAAGTTATATATATATATATATATATATATATATATATATATATATATATATATATATGTGTGTGTGTGTGTGTGTGTGTACACATATATTTATGTCTCCCTTGTCAGTCGTTAGAAAAATGCTTTCACGTGGTTTAAGAGTTGTTTTCTGTGTATGTATTATTTCTAACGGGCTTTTGCACAATTCGACCAATTTTCACCCACAATATACTGATTAGCCCAAGGCTTTAGTAGAAGATACTCGCACAAGATACCATGCAATGGTATTGAACTCAGAATTACATGGCTGTGACGCGTTACTCTTAACCATCCTGTGGTCATATATGTAATTCATTGAAATAAATATCTTCTTTGAAGTAAGATATGCCTCAATACTTCACCGCCATCACTTTTTTGTGTCGTCTAAATTCCTACAATCAATATGTGTAGTCTGTTTGTCAGTCTATTGTAATGTATTACATAGTTAAGTTTCTCATAAGATCGTCCTTTTGAATAAAGGGTTTTGGCTTCTGCAACTCTGATTAAGAATACTATGAGTAATTAATGACACACATAATAAGAAAGAGACGAGTTGTCTTCGATCTCCACGTAAAAGTAATTCTCTTAGCTAATGCAACTGAAAAGGGTGAAACGTCGCCATAACCACCATCTGTTTGCTTTCCATTATGCAAGATGAGTTTTGTACCTGGTCAAAACTAAAGGGCCATAGATATACAGATAGATAGATAGATAGATAGATAGATAGATAGATAGATAGATAGATAGATAGATAGATAGATAGATAGATAGATATGTTTCTTTATTAGCCACACAGGGCTGCACACAGACGGGACAAAGTAGAGCTTTTCTTTTGGGGGGAGAGAAGGAAAAGATAGATAGATAGATAGATAGATATATAGATAGATAGATAGATAGATAGATGGATAGATAGATAGATAGATAGATGGATAGGTAGATAGATGGATAGGTAGATAGATAGATAGATAGATAGATAGATAGATGATAGATAGATAGATAGATGGATAGGTAGATAGATGGATAGGTAGATAGATAGATAGATAGATAGATAGATAGATAGATAGATAGATAGATAGATAGATAGATAGATAGATAGATAGATATGTTTCTTTATTAGCCACACAGGGCTGCACACAGATAGAACAAATTACAAGGTAGAGCTTTTCTTTTGAAGGTAAAAGAAAAAATAAATAAATAAAGCGGGGGGTGCGATCAAAAGGGATCGTAAAAGGAGAGAAAGAGGACAAAAAAAGGGGGGTTAAAAAAAGGGGGAGAGGAAAAAATTGATCAATAGGGATCGTTATCACAGAAATGTCAATATGAAGTGTAAAGGGGAGGACAGGTGAGGTTTACCCGTGGAAAGAAAAGCCTACGGAAAAGACCACGGTAACCTCGGTCAATGAAGTCACATGTTATATTTCTTTCTTTTATTTTTTTTTTTTTGCAAATAAGCAACTCTCTGTATTAATTTTTACGGTTCATAGAATCATAGTCAAGGTGGCTTCGTCATTCATAGTGCCATCCTTGCTACATTCACCCATCTTTTTTTAAAACATTCACTAGACAAAACTTGCCTCTCTACTCTCACTTTCCTCCTCAAGTGATACTTGAAGAAGTTGATGAGAGATTGACCAGAGAGGAAAGTGTTTGTCTCTAATCCTTTCAGGCGCGTCCACCAGATACATTCTTTCGCCATAGCCACAAGTATGATAAAAATAGCTCTTCCTTCCCGTTTGAAGGAAGGAGGCGTGACGATATTAACGATAGACTCGGCTGATAAACCGACACGTCCCACACGTGACAGCAGTCGTTCGACATAAGCCCACAGGTGGGAAATTGCTGGACACTGCACGATTGCGTGCAGAGCGGTTTCGTCGCTCTGCCCGCATCTCGGCAGGTCGGCCCCGTGTTTCTCGAGCCATGCCTATAGAGCTTATCCCGAACGGGTAGCGCTTCTCGGTAGCACCGCCAGGCCAGGAATCTCTGGAAGTTGTCCATAGGTACGGGCCGAAAGTCGTTTGAAACAGGCGGGTCAGGTATTCCTCGTCGACGCCCAGGTTTGCCCCGAGATCGTCGTCGTACCTCCCCTCCACTAATCCCCTATAGAATGCTTTGGTTGTGTTGAAGTCACTCAAGGTCGACCCGGGACGGCAGAGTTGCTTGAGAGCAACGCGACACTCGCGGTGCCATTCGCCCTATCCTCGGCCTCTTTTTGATCCACGACTGCAGTTCGGTCATGGAGACAAGTTGCGGGAATGCGTGCCTCACAAACGGCGACCACACCTGTTCACCGTCGTCTACATAGAGCCGGAGATGTCGCAGTCTCAGCGCGTGTCTGCGCATCATCAACCACGGCATGCCCAGCCCTCCTTTTAACGGGTGTTGACAGCAAATGGATCGCCTGACCATCGGGACGCATCCTTTCCACAAGAAGCGGAAGAGGATGCGTTCTAGTTTGGTGATGGTAGGGTCGGGACAAGGTACGACGGTCAGGCGGTAGTAGATGATGGACGCGATGTACGCGTTCGCCACCTCCGCCCGACCTTTTAGGGACAGTTTCCTCTCGGCCCATTGCTGGGCGAGAGTGACCACCCTACTCGTTATCTCGTTCCAGTTCTTCTCCATTTGGAGGTCCGAACCGAACCAGAGCCCGAGCAACTCAACCGGACCGTCTGTCCAGCGTCCCACGACGGAGGTACTGGTGGACGGCATGGGCTTGCTTCTCCAGGTGCCGAGCCGCAAGCCCACTGACTTTTCCCGGTTGATTTTTGCTCCTGTCACCGCTTCGTAGTCTTTCAGTGTCTCGCCGACCCGCTCGATGTGCTCGTGGCTTGACACTATGACGGTGACGTCGTCCGCGTATGCAGACACGCTCGTCCCGCATCCCAATTCTCGCGGGATGCCCCTCAGAGTCGCCAGCTTCCGCAGTAGTGGCTCAAGAGTCAATACGTATAGAAGCGCCGAGAGGGGGCATCCCTGACGGACCGAACGTGCAATGTCGAAAGGTCTCGATAGATGTCCATTCACGCGAATTACCGAACGGATGCCTCTGTACAAGGCAGCTATCCAGCCGCGGAAGACGGGACCGAAACCAGCCGCTCTCAGGACTGCCTCCAAGTATCGATGGTCTACCCTATCGAAGGCTTTCGATTGATCCAAGTTGATCAGGGCCCCACCCATGCCAGGTTCGTTAACTACCCTGTCTATGATGTAGCGCATCAGATGGAGGTTGTCATGGATGCTCCGGCCCGGCACGGCGCACGTTTGTGCGTTGTCGACCAGTTTCTCGATGACAAGCGCCAACCTCTTGGCTAACACCTTTGTCAAAATTTTTAGGTCTGCATTGAGCAGAGTGATTGGTCTAAAGTTATCTATAATGTTCCCCTTGTTTGGATCTTTCCTCAGCAGTGTTACAGCTCCTCGACTCACAAAACTGGGTATGCTCCCGTTTTGCTGCCAGTTGCAGTATACCGCTGCCAAGACGTCTCCAAACAAGTCTGGCATACAATTGTAAAACTTGTAGGGCAGACCATCCAAACCCGGCGATTTGTCTCTCGAGCATTCTGCCATCGCGTCCTGCACATCCGCCGCCGTGATGGCACCTTCGCAGCACTCTGCCTCTCTTGCCGAGAGTCGTGGTAGGCTGTGCAGGTAGGCACTGAAATCCACCCTGCGTTCACGCTCACCACTCGTCCCGAACAGTCGGGCAAAGTGCCGCTGAAATGTCTCGCACATCTTGCTGGGCTCGAGCAATTCGCGCCCTTGTTCATCTACCAGAGACCGAATGGTGGCTTTGTTGCCCTGCTGCGCCTCCGCCACCCGGGCCTCTCTCGCGGCTCCAACACCTTCGTTCCTTAGAGCACGCATCCTAGCTCTGACAGCACATCCTTCGTGTTTGGCGTTGAAGTGTTGGTCGAGGGCCAACCTCGCCGCCAAAACGTCGGATGCAATGCCGCTTCTAATTGCCTCTTCTAGCTTCTTAACTAGCTCACCCTCTACTCTATTTCTATCTATGGCTAGTGCTTTGCTGTACCTAATCGCTTCTGCTTTTACTGCTCTCTTGAGGGCAAACCACCATTTGTTGTTGATGATGGCTCCCGTCAAAGCCCTCTTTACTAGTGTGCTAATCCGGTCTCTGAAAACTTGTCTGGACGGGAATGATGCGTTCAGTTTCCAGTACCCAGGACCCTGTCGATGTGCCTTATCTAAGTCTAGCGTACACGTCACGAATTTGTGATCCGTGTAGCTGACTGTATGGAATTGTGGACATCCTAAGTTATCCTTGTCTACTGTCCTACACAGTATCCTATCTAGATACGATCTCTACGACCCACTGCGGTTGCTCCATGTCCACGTTGGTGCATTTGGGTGGTCGAGTCGGTACCTATCAGACAGTTGGAATCGTCTGAGCAGGTCTCTGAGGCATTTGCATCCCCTTCTGTTTTTGTCTCTCCCCACATAGTCTAGATGCGTGTCCAAGGTAGCATTCCAATCCCCCACTAAAAGTAAAGGACGAGACGTTCCCAGGAATACTTCTAGACGTCGAAAGAAACCCGGCCGACCTGTTAAAGGCGGTGCGTAGACTGATACGAGTCGAAAAGCGCACCCATTGCTGCCGTCGACATTCAGAACGACCAGTCTACCCTCCGGGTCTACGAATATCGTCTTGACTTCGAGATCCAGGCTCTTGTGAAAAAGTACCGTGGTGCCACTACCGCCCATTCTCGGCAGACAGGGAGCAAAATAAATGTTAAACTGTCCGCCAAACATGGACTTTAGGGCCCGTGGCTCGTGGCGTCTGGTCTCACTTATGGCTATGATTCCCAAATCGTGTGACTTTATGTCATTTAGGAGGTATCCTTGTTTCCAAGGAGACCCCAAACCACGCGCATTCACACAACCAATCTTGACCATGATTCTATTGGGGTGTGTGCTTTGAAACACAAAAAGGAAAGTACAGAGAGTTACTTACTTGTGTCGAAAGTTTTGGCTTCCTCGTTCTTTGATGTGTCTTCGAGGAGGTTTCTATAAAGTTTTTGGGACAGATATTTTTGGAAACCCCCTACAGCATTTGGGAAGAGGGCTTTGAGTTTGTGGTGTTGTGTTTGTGTGATGTGTAGTATTTTGATGTGTTTGGGTGGTGTAGTGCGTGGATGGTTGTTAGTTTTTAAGTCATCTTCACATATGTTTGTGTAGCCTGTGATGTACTCCATTAGTTTGGAGTCTTTTGTGTCTATCGCTGATAGCATTGTGTGTGTTTTTGTGGTGTTGGTGCTTGTTTGGTTGTGTATGGAGCTTTCAGGGTTCAGGTATCTCCCTGCTTTGGTTGCGTTTTCTTTGTTTTTTTGGGGTCTTTTCCTTTTAGCCCCTGTGGCTATTTGCCATTCCGTCGAACTTTCGTCGTTGGACGACGTGTCCGAATCAGAAGAGGGTAAAGGCAAAGCGTTTGGATCTAGATAGATAGATAGATAGATAGATAGATAGATATGTTTCTTTATTAGCCACACAGGGCTGCACACAGACAGAACAAATTACAAGGTAGAGCTTTTCTTTTGGGGGTTGGTTTTCGATCAAAAGGAATCGTAAAAGGAAAGAAAGAGGACAAAAAAAGGGGAGGATTTTAAAAAAGGTGGGAGAGGGAAAAAAAAGAAAAGGGGAGAGGGAAAAAAAGTTGACCAATAGGGATCGTAATAACAGAAATGTCAATATGAAGTGTAAAGGTGAGGACAGGTGAGGTTTACTCGTGGAAAGAAAAGCCTACGGAAAAGACCACGGTAACCTCGGTCAATAAAGTCACATGTTATATTTCTCTTTTTTTTTGCAAATAAGCAACTCTCTATATTAATTTTTACGGTTCATAGAATCATAGTCAAGGTGGCTTCGTCATTCATACGTGCCATCCTTGCTACATTCACCCATCTTTTTTTAAAACATTCACTAGACAAAGATAGATAGATAGATAGATAGATAGATAGATAGATAGATAGATAGATAGATAGATAGATAGATAGATAGATAGATAGATAGACAGACAGACTGATAGATAGGTAGATAGATAGATAGATAGATAGATAGATAGATAGATAGATAGATAGATAGATAGATAGACAGTAAGTAGGTATCGGTAGGAAGGAAGGTAGGTATGTATATATGTATGTATGTATGTACGTATGTATGTATGTATGTAGGTAGGTAGGTAGGTAGGTAGGTAGGTAGGTAGGTTGGTTGGTAGGTATGCATACATGCATGCATAAATACATATATAAATACCTGTTTGTGTGTATGTGTGTGTCGGGCTGATTGGTTGTATGTATGTATAGATGGATGGATGGATAACTTTGTCAGCATCTGACTAGATTGAAACTTGATTGGCTGGCTGCGAGGATGTTGTAGATGATGAAACTGTATAGTTTGGCATAGAATAACAATTAATTAGTTTTGCGATCCCCAGAAGAATTCAACATCACGGAATGGTAGAAAAGAATAAAGTACTGTCGGAAGAATATCTCCATCGCCTTATCTGCTGAATGGTTTAAACTTAGCATCGTAAGTTAGACGGGAAATTGACATGTCAGTCTCACGAGGCATATATATATACTCCGTTGACATATGGGTAACCAAGGGTATCATTGAGCGCTAAGTACCTTTGTTAGTGTCACGGTGCCCTCTATCGTTAGTTTCCAAATATAGAGTAAAGGACATTGAATTTGTGTTATATAGTTATATAGTTGATTCAGTCATTGGATTGCGGCCGTGCTGGGGCACCGCCTTGAAGAGGTCTAGTCATTCAAATCGTACCCATTACTTATTTTTTAGTTTGGTAATTATTTTATTGAAACTATTTTGTCGAACCACTAAGTTACGGAGACTAAAGAAAATAACACCAGTTATCAAGGGGTGGAGAGTAAATAAACACACACACAGCTAATATATATGTATATAGAGAGAGGGACAGAGACAAACAGAAACAAGGAAAATACCACTTGTATTTGAACACTATGCAAATGTTCTTTAAAAAAAATTTCTTTAAATTTTTCAAAAATTTAATTGCTTTCCATACTTACAGTTGAAAAAGTCTCAATGACTGAAACCGGTACTGAAATATTTTTAATAAAATTATTTTAACATTTTCTATCTTGACTTTTTTCCGTATATGTATATATATATATATATATATATATATATATATATATATATATATATATATATATATATATATATATATATATATATGCGATATCATTACAGGAAGAAATTCAAAATCTTACTGCTGTTTCTGGAATATCCTCAAGTATGAGATATTCCGTCATCAGAGAAAAATTGGGGGGAGGGGTATGGAAAATGAGAATGGTATATATCAATAAGATAATAACAACTCACTTCCTTCCTCTATGTTATCATCTTATTGAAATATACCATTTTCATTTTCCATATTTTCCCCTCAATTTGTCTCTGATGATGGAATATCCCATACTCGAGGATATTCCAGAAACATCTGTAAAATTTTGAATGTCTTCCTGTAATGATATCGTATATGACTTGAGATGTTTGCCTTGCCTTAATATTTGACGTCCTGTTTAACAATTATATATCCGCTGCATCGGAAATCTACTATGGCTCCATAACTATATAGCCGTCTATATAACCGAAATCGCTGGCTATAACCTTGGCTATAACCTTGAGACCCCAGTAATCCGTTACGGCACTTACCCAATATACTTAATCGTTTAGATCACCTGTGAACTAAAACCTCATACTTTGCGTCTCTCTCTCTCTCTCTCTCTCTCTCTCTCTCTCTCTCTCTCTATATATATATATATATATATTGATCACCAAGCTAATATGGCAGTCCAGATTATAGGACGAATGCTGCCGTTGAGGTTCGCTCCAAGAGGCGATGGCCTTTTGGAGCTAATCAAGGAAAGTATTCGTCCTATATTTCTGGACTGCCATATTAGCTTGGCGATAACTATTAATATTCAGTACCGCTGCCGTAGTCTCCTTTAGAGAGACTTAGAAATATTAATATATGTATATATATATATATATATATATATATATATATATATATATATATATATATATATATATATATATGTAAGCTTTGGTCAGTTCTGGATAATATTAGAAAACACTGGTTGAGGGTGCCATGCAGTCTGACTGAACCCGAGGCCACGTGTCTGCGAAGCAACTTTCTTAATCACACAGTTATCTCTGCACCTATACATATAATGAGAAACCAATAATATATCATATGAGGCTGGTGGATTGATAAAATCGGTAAAGTGACAAATAAATCATGTTGTGGAAATTGTTGCTTGTTCCTTCCCGAGCCATGCCAGGCTCATTAGGGCCGGTCTCCCGGTTTCATTGGCGTATAGGTCCCCCACCTGGACGGGACGCCGGTCCGTCGCAGGTGAGCTGCTAGATGCAGAAGGAAAGAGTGAGAGAATGTTGAGGCGAAAGAGTCAGCAGAAGTTCGCCATTACCTTCTGCCGGAGCCGCGTGGATCTTAGGTGTTTCGCTCATAAACACACATACATCGTCCGGTCTGAGATTCGAACCCGCGATCCCTCCACCCCGAGTCCGCTGCTCTAACCACTAGACCATGTGCCTTTTGTTTTGCTGTAGTCGATTAACCCGTAAACGCTCAGGGATCGATAAAATAAATACTAGTCATATACTGAGGCTGATATAATCGATTATACACAACCTCCATGACGTGTGACCTTGTACCAATAATGGTTTCAAATTTTGGCACAAGGCCAGTAATTTCCAGGGAATGGGTAAGTCGACAAGATACCAGTACTTAAGAGGTACTTATCGACTCCGAAATGTTGAAAAGGCAAAGTCGACCTCGGTGGAATTTGAACTCAGATCATGAAAACAGACGAAACGCCGTTAAGCTTTTTACCCAGTGTGATAACGAGTCTGACAGCTCGCTGCCTTACATTGGTTTCTGATATTGGTACAGATCCAAAACGACGATCTAGCAGCATCGTTAGAACACCGGGCAAAATGCTTAGCGGCTTTTCATCCATCTTCACGATCTGAGTTCAAATACTGTTGAGGACGACATTGCTCTTCGTCCATTTCGGATCAAGAAAATAAGAACCATTTGAACACTGGAGTTGATGTAATCAATTTACTCCCTCCCGCGAAATTGCTGGCCTTGTGCCAAAATTTGAAACTAATATTAGAAACGAACGCATCACATAAAGTAAACGAGAATGATGGCGTTGCGTGACGTTACGTAACATTACGAAAATTGTGTGATGTCGGATGATATTGGATAAACACTTGGCAAATTAAGTATTATTACGGAGTAATAATGTGTACACTTTGTAAATTAAGTAATATTAAGTAAACGAGGTAATATTAAGTAAAGTAGATGTCATGAGATATTACTAGTATAGAAATATTTAATTTAAGGAAATTAGCTAAATTATGTTTGGACATGTTGCGAGATTAATGTTGGTAAAATTATGTGCAAACATAAAGCGGCGAGCTGGCGGAATTGTTAGCACTCCGAGCAAAGTGTTTATCGGTATTTCGTCGGTCTTCACGTTCTGAGTTCAAATTCCCCCGAGGCTGACTTTTCTTTTATCCTTCCGGGAGTGTCGATAACATGAGTACCAGTTGAACTCTGGGATCTATGTAATCGACATATCCACTCTCCACCGAAATCGCTGGTCTTGGGCCAAGATTTCAAACTAATATTAATCGGACACTAATATTGCTTTGTTTCTTAATTACTCTTAGTAGTTAGCTGATGGTTGTTCTCTGCATTAAATATGTTAAAACTAACTGAACCTTGGCCAATAGGATGTTGTCTAAGTAATTTCATTAATTATTAAAATTGCCATAGCAACATTAATATATCGTCAGCCTTGATCGAGTAACACACTTATTAGCAAAAGTCTTTCATCCCGTCTTTTATTTTTTTATTTCTAAGACTATATTTTCCAAACGTTTTCTTTCGTTCTGTTTTTAAATCAGTAGATTGCGAACTGAACGGGAATTCTTTACCATTTAGTCAGGAAAAGAAGAGCAGTGCTTATGACCTTTTATGTTTTAGTGTCTCCTGAACTGATGGGAGAAAAGGAGGAATTCTTCCTCGAACCGGAGGAACCGAAGGCAAGGTATAGATCATGCAGCAGAATGAATTCCATAAAAGGGATCCATGGACCAGGTAGCGATGTTAAACAAAGTGACGGATGAAAAGGTCTGTCCAAGAAACCAAAACTCAGAGCAGTGAAACAATTACCTCAAGTTACACTTATCCGATAATTCCACAAATCTTCAATTGGCATTCCGTTTCGTAGATTCTGAGAGGATGAAAGGCAAAAATTGACCTTGGGGAGTTTTAAACTCCGTATGTATAAAGCTGGAACAAATACTGGTTTCAAATTTTGACACAAGGCCAGCAATTTCAGGAGAGGCGCTAAGTCAATTACATCGATCCAGTGTTCAACTGCTACTTATCTTATCGACTGCGAAAGGATGAAAGGTAAAGTCAACCTCGGCGCCATTTGATATCAGAACGTGAAGTCGGACGAAATGCCGCTAAGCATTTTGTCCGACATGCTAACGATTCTGACAGCCTTCCTCCTGAGAGCTGGAGTAAATATTGCAAAGTGTTTTTTTTTATTCCATGCTCTAGTGACTCTATCAGTTCGCCACTGTAATTTGGCAAATATTTCTAGAAAATCGATCGACCATGTAGATTGAGCAATTGTTTGTCATTTCTTTAATGTAATCCCAGACGTATTTGACTAGTTTATCAACCCAAAGTGTAAGTCAATGTTCTCGATGTCACGAAAACTCTTAATTTTAAATCTAAAGGGAAACAAGATAAACAAAAATGTATCCAACGAAGTATATCTATTTATACTTTCTTAAGACAGAAAAGGAAAAGATGTATCTCAAATAATAACGAAGAAACATCTGCGTTAATATCTACTGAGCTGCTCTTTCTGTATTTCACTAAAAGGCGGATCTACAGACGATGAATTCAATGATATGTTGTTCATGTTTACTGCTATAATCATCAACAATCGCTCGCAGCTGGACCATAATGAAGTAGTTATTAATATTTAATAGATTTTGGCTCTAGTATATTGAGAACTTCAAGATATAAACAGGAAGACGGGTGCAACTTGTGGGGCACTGGAGCACTGGGGCATTGTCTGAGACAGCCATTAGTTGTTAAGTCACCGCTTGGAAACTGAATCAAAGAAGGATGGACTTGGGCTCATTCTAAAACATGAAGGATATTGGTACCGCTATTGCTGATAAATTTAGCATTCTGATAATAGAATGGGATGTGTGTCATTGCTTGTCATCGTGCCCGATGTAACCGATAGATAATGATGATGGTATATTAATTGTAATTGATAGATAAAGATGATATATTAGTTTATTATAATAAACTTGATTCACAGCTTCAAGATTATGTTTATTTCAATATGTTTATTTTTATCGGGTGACTGGAGATAAACCATGGCGTATCTTTATCATCTGAAAACGAAGACTCGGTCTATGGAAACGGCGTTGTATGTTCAAGAACCAGAGACTAGCACAGAAAATAATGATGATTGTTTTTAGTGATTATATAAGCATAGAAATACAGAAACACACGCACAAACATACACACAGAAGCACATAAGCATATAAGCACACACACACACACACACACACACAGTCCCCACTAAAACGCACATAAACAGTGATCCACCTTCATTGGCAACAGAATTTGGAAGCGATGTTGACACACGCCAGACAACCTGTACGTTCAATAATAACAATAATTGTTGACCGGACCTTGCCAAGTCTAAGTATATTCGCAGTCATGATCGAGTGAGCAGCTATCTGCAATGGGCAAAATGCCTACACTTCAACATGAAAACGGATAAGGGATATAAACACTTACCAAACATGATGCTTAGCAACGACTTTACCACACTCATCTGTCCATGAGAAATAAATCAAGGTAAACCAGCATCGAAATAAAATGATCAAGAATTGAAATGAAAATATCTTTACACTGATAGATATTTCGACACTTTTTGACAAAGACAACGCCCAAAATGAGGCAGAAAAACTTTGAAAATAGGATTTTAAAACTGAAACCCATCATATGGAGGTAAGAAAATATAAACAATTTTGTGGGGAGGAAGCGAGTTAATTTACGTCGACCACATTATATGAGTGGTTCTTATTTTATCAACTCCTAAAGAATGAAAGGCAAAGTCTACCTCGGCGGCATTTGAATCCAGGGTGTAAAGAGCCGGGAGAAATGTCACTGAGCACTTTTCCAGCGCGGTAATGATTCTGTCGGTTCGCTGACTTTGAAACAGTCGTAATAATAACTGGAATGCTCAGTATGATAAAGTGGAGGCACATGGCCTAGTGGTTAGAGCAGCAGACTCGCGGTCGAGAGATCGCGGGATCGAATCTCAGACCGGGCGATGTGTGTGTTTATGAGCGAAACACCTAAGCTCCACGCGGCTCTAGCAGAAAGTAATGGCGAACTTCTGCTGGCTCTTTCGTCACAACTTTCTCTCACTCTTTCCTCCTGCATCATGCAGCTCACCTGCGACGGACCGGCGTCCCGTCCAGGTGGGGAACCTATACGCTAAGGAAACCGGGAAACCGGCCCTTATGAGCCAGGCATGGCTTGAGAAGTAACAATCAACAACAGTATGATAAAAAATTAACAAAGATATAAAAAACCATACCAAGAATCATAACTTTATAACACAGACAAAAAGTAAAAATACTCAATAATATAAAATCACACTTTATATAATCGCCACACGTGATTGCTTAACCTGCGAGAAATAGTATCTAAATTTCTCTCAAATTACAATTATAGACTTATATTAAGAAAGGCTATATTAAATAATGCAATGTCGCGTAATCCTAAAAGGACGGGATGGTCATTGCTAGAAAGGCCTTGATTGTATGTCTGTTCGATCGGGAGTCATCTGGGAATAAGCAATAATGTAATAAAATAATACAACTCACACAACACATAATCAACCAAGCAAATCAAAACCTCTTAAATAAGGTTTTCAACTTTTTGGAACACGGTCAACGAAATCAAGGAGAATGAGTAGCTGGATTGTATCGACCCCAGTGCTCAACAGGCGCTTATTTTATCAAACCTGAAAGGACGAAAAGTCAACCTCGGCGAAATTTGAACTTAAAGCATAAAGAGTTCGAAGAAACACGTCTAAGCATTTTGCCCGACGTGCTAACGGTTCTGCCAGGTCGCCTTCTTAATATGCTCTTACAAACTCTTACATAATATCCGACGCTCTAATACCTATTTCTTTACTACCTACAAGGCGCTACACACAGAGAGGACAAACAAGGACAGACAAACGGACTAAGCCGATTATATCGACCCCAGTGCGTAACTGGTACTTATTTAATCGACTCCGAAAGGATGAAAGACAAAGTCGACCTCGGCGGAATTTGAACTCAGAATGTAGCGGCAGACGAAATACCGCTAATCATTTCGCCCGGCGTGCTAACGTTTCTACCAGCTAACCGCCTTCCAACGCTCTAATACCAAAACTCATAACCCAACGACATAAGTACGTCCTCCACAACGCAAAATATCACCCACCATTAAAACAACACCAATCATATAGAACATATTTAAGACGTATTTGAAACACTGATCTTTTTTTAATCACGCAAAATAATTAAATGAATGCTTATAGATATACAATACAATTAAATGAAATATACAAAAACGAAAACGCAAGTGAGAAATGAGAGCATCGTATCAGCAGACAAACCAAGAATCGCCACCTTAGTTACGTTAGAGTTTCAAATGACCTACTGTCTGCCATTCCTTGGCTTAGAAGCTAGTACACAATGATGTGCTCGTGGGCATTTTTTGTATTGATCGAGTCTAATAGCATTCCTCTTTCTCGACACTGGCATTTCCCAGGCGATGATAACCGACTGGTAAGATTTCCCCCTGAACTTTCGTCTTCTATCTTTTGAATTCCTCGGGCTGTACTTTCACATCTTTAATTAGCACAACTTTCTCATCATCTAACTTCAAGGCTTCTTTATCCCCAGATATTACAAACGACCGTAAAAATCGAGTCTTCTCAGGAATACATTTTACTTATCTTCCATTAGGCCACAACTTGTTTTTGTAGTGATTCCCTCTTTATTTTCATCTTCTTATTTATTTCCGTACATCTAATGCCTCTCCTCGTTGTCTCGCTCTTTCCTATCATCTCCAGAGAAAGGAGTGGCAATGCTAGTTATGAACAGCTTTGTGGAGTCACTGATAGTCAGCTTTTGAGACAATAAAGTAATTTCTATAATAAATCTCTGAACGAGATATAAACAGTAACCGCTCGACAACGTAAGGTGTACTAGCCATCTGAATGTGGCTAGCCACTGGGGGTGGGGTGTTACTGATGCTTTTAGCCCCTGGCGATCACTGGTGACGTTGGTCGCCTGGGGCTAAAAGCATCAGTAACACCCCACCCCCAGTGGCTAGCTACATTCAGATGGCTAGTACACCTTACGTTAAAGTAATTTCTGTTTTCCAAGTATTTTGGAACATATCTGTAACGGCTGAACTTTCCACATTACACTTCCAATCTCATTGTTTTCTTAACCAAAATCACGACAAGACGGATTGCAATCCATCGAAGACTTGCATATACGTGAACAGTGTTCAATAGTATTCTCTAAAATGTGTCGCTTATAATCATTTCGGTAGTCACCAGTGCCACAAAAATGAGATGGGGAATGTCACTGTTTTCAGCCACATCCTTCACGTTGTCCTAAATTTTGTGACATCAACCTGTGGACAAGGAGGTATGTGACACGCCACTTCAGGCTGCTTTCTTATGTTTATTTTCTATTTTGAAAACTAGGCATACAACTCTATGAGCTGCCTCAACAGAGAGAGGAATTACTCCACACTGTGGCCAATGGCAATTGTAGCTTTAGGATCGAAAATACTGTGTAAGAAAAAATGTAAGAAAAAAATGAGAAAAATAAATTAAAAATACTTGAACTAAGGTGCAGGACCAAATGATCACAGAAACATTTGATGATGATGATGATGATAATAATAATAATAATAATAATAATAATAATAATAATAATAATAATAATAATAATAATAATAATAATAATAATTGCCTGAAATAAAAGAAAAGCTGAAGCAAGATATCCTTGCCAAAGCACAAAGGATCCGCCGGTACAAGAAACGCCAACGCTTCTTTGAAGAAAACAAAAAGTTCAACTCTAACCCCAAAAAGTTCTACCAAGAACTGGGAAAAAATAAAATAGAAGTCACTGCAGCACCAACGGCAGAAGAATTGGAAGAATTCTGGGGAGAAATATGGTCGGCGAACGAACCACCAAAAAAAAGGAGTATCAGAATAACAAACTCGGCATCTGAACAACTTTGGACCCCCATAACAACTGAAGAGGTCACCCAGGCACTGCAAAGACTAAGCAACTGGAAGGCACCTGGGCATGACAAGATCCCCAACTTCTGGTTGAAATATCTAACAGGAATGCACAAAAAGCTGGCTGAAAACTTTAACAAAGTACTAGCAGAGCCAGAGACAATGCCTGAATGGCTCACGAAGGGGAAAAACATCTTAATTCCCAAATCAAATGAAACAGAAAAACCAGAAAACTACAGACCAATAACCTGCCTCCCTACTATGTTCAAGGCATTTACTGCAGTGATATCACAAAGGCTGAACAAGCACCTGGACGAAAACAAACTGTTCCCAGAAGAGCAGAAAGGATGCCGCAAAGGCTCATATGGCTGTAAAGATCAACTAATGATTAATAAAGCCATAACTGAAGACAGCCACAGAAAGAAGAAAGGCCTCAGTATGGCCTGGATTGACTACAAAAAGGCGTTTGATAGCATCCCCCACACATGGATCCTCGAAACACTAGCCATTAACAAAGTAGCACCAACAATCATAAAATTCATAGAGCACTCTATGAATAAATGGCAAACAGTCCTACACCTCCAAACAAAAGAGGGACTCATGAAAACCAAAGACATCCCCATTAGAAGAGGAATATTCCAGGGAGACACGCTCTCTCCACTCCTTTTCTGCTGGCACTGTCACCTCTATCTGATATGCTAAATAGAACTGGATGCAGATATAAATGTTACGGCAAAACGATCAGCCACCTTTTATATATGGATGACCTAAAACTATACGCTGCAAATGACAAACAGCTGGAAACACTATTAAAGACAGTTCATGGATTTACCAAAGAAATAGATATGAAATTTGGATTAGAAAAATGCGCCAAAGTAACCCTGAAAAGAGGAAAACTAGTTAAGAGTAACAACATCACACTAGATAAAACCAATGAAATAAAAGAATTAGACCAAAGCCAAACTTACAAATACTTAGGAATCCATGAACTAGATAAGACACAACACACACAAATGAAAGAGAAAATAAAAAAAAGAATATTATAGACGAGTTAGATCAATACTAAACACAGAGCTCAGTGCTAAAAACAAGATAATAGGTATCAACACTTTAGCTGTCCCAGTTATAAGTTACAGCTACAATATCCTTAACTGGACACGAAATGAACTGACCAAAATAGATAGGAAAACAAGAAAAATAATGACAGGATCTAGGATGCATCACTCAAAATCTGACATAGAAAGACTATATATACAACGTATAGAAGGTGGTAGAGGCCTTATACAGCTGGAAAACTACTATAAAATAACCACCATAGGACTGCAAAAATATCTACTTCAGAAGGAAGGAAAACTGATCCAGATAGCGGCAAAACACGAGCAAAACAAAAAACTGTTCTCAGTATTTAAGGAAGCTGACAAATACAAACAAGAAATCATACCACCCAATAAGCATGAAGAAGAAGAAGAAGATGAAGAAACAACAAAAGCTATAAAACAAATGAAATCCAAACTAAAAATAGAACAGCAACGAACCATGATAAAACGATGGCAAGAAAAGCCTCTTCATGGTAAATACTGGACTAAACTAAACGCAAAAGAAATAGACAAAGAAAAATCCCAGCAATGGTTGAGAAGCTCAGGACTCAAAGTAGAAACAGAGGGATTTTTAATTGCAGCACAAGACCAAAGCCTCCCCACCAGATATTACCAAAAACATGTAATGAAAAGAAATATTACAAGTAACTGCAGAATATGTGGAGATGGACAAGAAACAATAAATCATATTATCTCTAGCTGCCCAGTCTTGGCTAAGAAGGAATATATTCACAGACATGACAGAGTTGGAACCTACATACATTGGAAGCTATGCCAACATTATGGAATAACAACAGAAAAAAGATGGTATAGGCACACACCAGAAAAGGTCACAGAAAACGAGAAAGCAACCATACTCTGGGATATGCCGATACACACAGATAGAGAAATTAAGGCCAACAGACCAGATATAGTTGTCAGAGATCATGAAGAAAAAAAATGCTTTCTAATTGATGTATCAATACCGGCTGATGACAACGTGTCTCTAAAAGAAATGGAGAAACTCTCAAAATACAAAGACCTGGAAATAGAGGTAACTAGAATGTGGAATCTGAAAACAGAAACAATTCTTATCATAGTAGGTGCATTAGGCATGATAAAAAAATATTCAGACAAATACATAACAAAAACACCAGGACTTACAAACACATATAACATACAGAAAATTGCACTACTAGGCACTGCACACCTCCTACGCAGAACACTTTCCATATAATAACCATCTGAGCATCACAACAAATCACAGCACATACCCAAGGCACACAGAGCTGCGCTCGGTAGTGAAGTGAAAGCACGCTATAAAAAACGCAAAAAATAATGATGATGATGATAATGATAATAATTAATAATAATAATATAATAATAATAATAATAATAATAATAATAATAATAATAATAATAATAATGATAATAATAATGATAATAATAATAATGATGATAATAATAATAATATATAATAATAATAATAATAATAATATAATAATAATAATAATAATAATAAATGCCCTGATGCAGTACCAGGCAGTGGCTCTCATGGCTTCTGATCTTAACTGATTGGAAGTGTTATCATGTACATTGTTTTGTCTTGATATAAAAGATGGGCTACAGCAAATATTCTGCTCAATACCACAGATTTGCTTGTCAGTTGTTTGACCTTAACCAGTTGAGCATGTCCCTTAGTGGCTGACGATATGTGCATCTCTGATCACGAGAAGAAGTAGTGGGGGAGCATCATAGCCATGTGTTGAGAAGGATTCTTTGGGGTTTGAATAATTCACCTCTGGAAACATGGGTGTTTCGTTCAACATCCTTAAACAACCCTTATTCAGGGACCTTTTGAGCGGGATGGGTTACTCGATCTGAAGAAAATTCTAACTGGGCTCCACCTGCAAGGTCATGTGCTGTTTATCTTGATATGAGATCACCATGTCGCGCACATATGGTTGTGATGCATGTGCCTGGTGTACC